>NC_056733.1:1065196968-1065299468 GCF_019279795.1 Protopterus annectens
CAATCCACGACGACATTTTAAACTATATATAATCTTTTCACTATTACAAGTGAAGCTGCCTCTTCTGTCAAAAATGTTTCCATTAATACTTTTAAAACTATCCACTATATGTTTGCATACTGTGCAGTTGTCACATGGAAAGGTTCCATATCTCACTATATTATTTTCTATACTTTTTGGTCTCTCATATTTTCCATGTACTAACATGTCTTTAAGACTCCTGCCTCTTTTATATGAAAAACAAAGTTTGACATTTTTAGGCAGGATTTTTTTTTCTGTATATAAGACCAATAATGCCTAACTATTTTCTCTAAAATATTAGAAAAATTAGTATACCTAGACACAAAATATAACTCACTTTCTTTTTCTTCAGCATTTGTTTTCTGCATTATTATATTCTGTGCTTTATTCACTTTTTTATTCATTACTTTTTTATACCCCAACCATACTTTCTCTGGCTCATAGCCCCTTTCTATAAACATATTAGCTGTATTTTGAACTTCCTTCTCACATTCCTTCCTGTCATTACATAAACATTTAATCCTAACCATTTCCCCATAAGGAATGGAAGAAATAGTATGGGGGGGGTGACAACTAGTTTCATGTAACATAAAGCTTGGCTGCCCCATTTTTCCAAATATTTCAGGTTTACCATCTTCTTGCCCTTCTGTTGTAATATCCAGATAATTTACTGTCTTCACATTTTGTAACCCATCAAACTTGATCTCAAACCTGTTCACTTGTAGTTCTTGAACAAACTTTTCCACTTCTCCATAGCCCCCCCCCTTGCAAACAAAAATCAAATCATCAATGTATCTATAAAAATGAACAACATGTTTTCTAAAAAAGTCATTCCTATACACATATACATTTTCATAGAGACCCATGAATAAGTTAGCATATGTGGGGCAAAAGCTGCCCCCATAGCTGTCCCACACTTCTGATGATACAGAGAGCCATCAAATTCAAATATATTATTTTCCAAACAGAAGGTCAGTTCTATGATATATTGTGTACTGGGGCGCTTCCCCAGAAAAAAATTCTATAGCTTCTATGCCATCAGTATGTTTAATGCTAGTGTGTAGGCTGACTACATTTATCACTATAAAAAACATGTCCTTCTGCCATGTTATTTTCTTTACTTTATCCAAAAAATCAAAACTGTCTTTGCTATATGAAGGTAATTGTATCACCTTTTAACAAAAATTGATGCAAAAAAATCCCAAATTATAGGTTACTGCTTTTATTCAAGAACTTATTTTTAGCATCTTCATCACTAAAATAATTTAGTCGAACCCCTTTATGTAATAATTCTTCATAGTTCTTAAACATCTCTTGATAAGCTAAAAAAACTACTTTTTCATAGATTTCATCATTTTCTAGATGCTGTAAAAAGAAGTTATGTACTTACCATAACATTCCATGTGAGTGGTTCATCTCGCCTTCATTCTTTACTGATGGGTTCAGAGCCGATCCCTCAGCTCCGAAAGGATCAATTGCAAAGCTCTAGGCCTTCAAATAGCTCTAGGCCAAGTCCCTATCCCATGATGCACCTGTGAATTACCTCAGATCTTGTTTGCTGTGTATACTAATACCATATATCATTGTTATATTCCCAGAGAAAAGGAAGAGAAGGTTTGAGTAACCAGAATGGATCCAGCATCTCAGTCATCTATCAGCCCAGGAGGGGGAAGGAGGGAAGGACGTAAGAATGAAGGCGAGATAAATACCTCACATGGAATGTTATGGTAAGTACATAACTTCTTTATGTGAAGTTGTTCTATCTTGCCGTTCATTCTCTACTGATGGGTAGCATCCCAAGCACCATCAACCACAGGTGGCTCATGGGAGTATATTTCTCAGGACCATGGATCCAAACGAGGCCCTGTCCCTGCAGGCCTTGTCAACTTTGCAATGAGTGATAAAGGTATGAGGTTTTGACCAAGTGGCTGCTGCACAAATGTTGTCAATGGGAAGTCTGGCAGAAAAGGCAGATGATGTAGAAACTGCTCTGGTTGAGTGAGCTTTCATCTTGTGTTGTAAAGGCATATTGGCAGCTGAATAGGCAAACGTGATACAATCAGATAACCATTTAGACAGTCTTGTTTTAGCCACTGGTCTCCCCTTTCTGGAGTTTGAGAATGAAACAAAAAGCTGGTCTGATTTCCTGAAATCTTTTGTTCTATCCAAATAAAATCTGAGCTGTCTGTGAACATCAAGTTTGTGCAGCATATACTCTAAATTGTTAGAATGACTGAGGAAGAAAACTGGCAAATCAATAACTTGGTTGAGATTGGTTTTGGAGCAAACTTTGAGCAAGAATGAGGGATTTGTTCTAAGTGAAACTGTCAGCATGAAATATCAAATAGGGAGGCTTGATGGATAAAGCATGAAGTTCTGACACTTTGCGAGCAGAAGTGATAGCTACCAGAAAAATGGTCTTCCAAGACAAAAATTTGAGATCACAAGATGAAGCTGGTTCAAACGGCGGAAGAATTATAAGTGAGAGCATAAAATTTAGATTCCATGGAGAATAGGGAGATTTCACAGGTGGCCTAATATGAAAAGTCCCGTTAAGAAATGCTTTGGATAACTTGTGAGACATGATATGCAAATCTTCAAATCCAAGATGAAATTTAGAGATAGCAGCCAATTGAACTTGAACTGTTGCTGCTGCAGCTCCTTTACTGAACATGTCCTCCCCGCGGTCAAGTGAAGTTAAAGACATGCGGATATGTGCGAGCGTGAATGGGCATACCTTCGTTGAAGGTTGGGCATCAGGCTGGCAACTTGGCACTGTAAAAATCCACTGCCAATCATGAGCGGACCGGAGTTCCGCTGTGGTGACCCCTAACCGGGAAAAGTCAAAAGTCTTTTTATAGTCAAAAATTCTAATATGGAAGCCAAAGGAGCTTGGTTAGGATCAATATTATTTTTAGAGGCCCATATAGAGAATTTCTTCCATTTGCTCAGATATAGCTTTCTGGTAGAAGATTTATGAGAGGACAAAAGGATCTGTTTTGTCTCATTGGAAAAGTTATGGAACCTGGGTATGATGGGAACTAGAGCAGCCAAGCTGTCAGCTTCAAGGACTGCAAAGAAGGATGAAGATCCCCTGACGGATGTGTCAGAAGGTCTGGGACTGGGTCCAGGGTCCAGGGTCCAGGATCCAAGAATCCTCCACCAGATGAAGTCGAAGGAAGGGAAACCAAATCTGACGAGGCCAGTGAGGGGCTATAAGAATGATAGTCCTGCCCAGGGATTTTGCTTTTTGTAGAAATTTGGGTATCAATGGGATTGGTTGAAATGCATAGAGGAGACCTGGAGGACAATCATGTACAAGTGCATCCCTTGGGCCCTCCCCCAGTGGGGGAATCAGGGCAAAGTAGCTTCTGCATTTCGTGTTCATGTGACTGGCAAAAAGGTCACAGCAAGGCTGGCCCCACCTGCACAATATCCTGTCTGCAACTTCTTTCTTGAGGGACCACTCATAGGACAACAAGATTGCTCTGCTCAGTTTGTCTGCTATCACGTTGGATCTCCCCGAGATGTGCATTGCCAACAGAAAGCGCTGGGTGGAAACAGCCAACTGCCAAACTCTGAGAGCCTCTCGACAAAGGGGGTAAGACCTGGTTCCTCCTTGTTTGTTAAAATAGCAGACCACCGACATGATGTCTGTCTGAATTGCAATCGTACCCAGGGGAAGAGAGTCCTGAGTACTGCAACGCCAAAAGTACTGCTCTCATCTCTAGGACACTGGTACTGCTCTCATCTCTAGGACACTGATATGCAGAGGTGTCTCTTGGTCGGTCCATGTGCCTAGGGCAGTCTTTCCCTGAAAGTGCCCCCTCCCCCCCCCAAATCAGGGAAGCATCCATGGTCACAGTGGCTGCTGGTGGGGGTAGCACAAATGGGCATCCCATCATGACATGAAGTGAGGTCAACCACCACTGAAGGTCCTTCCTGCAATAATTTGTGATCATTATAGTGTGATCCATGGGTAGCTCTTGGTTAAGACCATTGAGTGAACAACAGCCATTGAAGAACCCGCATGTGCATCCGAGCTAGTGGTATGGCTAGAATTGCTGTTGCCATCATGCCTAATACTTTCAGAACTTCTGATGCTGGTGCTTTGTGTTTTGATAACAGGATGCTGACATGTTGATGAATGAGAATGACTCTTTCCAATGGAAGTCTTAGAGTGGTGGTGGTGGTGTCCAACTCTGCTCTGATAAAAGCGATATGCTGCGAAGGCAACAAGGCAGATTTTTCTGAGTTGATTGTAATGCCCAGATGATTGCAGAGTGACAGAGTGGACTCCCTGGCCTGAATGAGTTGATGCCTGGTGGTGGCGGTAAGGAGCCAATCATCTAGGTATGGAAACACCTGGAATCCTAGACGTCTCAGGTGAGCTGTGACCACTGCCATGCATTTGGTGAACACTCTGGGGGCTATAGTGAGACCAAAGGGTAGGGCTCGAAACTGGTAGTGATTGGCTCCCAGCCGGAAGTGCAGGTGATCCCTGGATGGTCTGGCCATTTTTATGTGGTAGTACGCATCCTTGAGATCTATCGAGCACATCCAATTGTCTTTCCCTAAAAAGGGAAGTATAGACTGAAGCGTGACCATCTGAAACTTCTCTTAGATTCATAGGTTCATAGATTAGTACTAGACTAACTACCCTTGTGGGCCATTTCAAGCCTAGCTAATTACCCTATGTGAGAATCAAACCCTGCACCTTGTGTCTGTAAGGTAAACTCCTTAACCATTATGCCATCCTCCCACCCTTTGTTACGTATTGGTTCAGTCTGCTGAGGTCCAATATGGGTGTCCAGTCCCCAGTCTTCTTTGGAACCAAAAAGAATCTTGAGTAAGTCCCAGATTCTGTTTGGTTTGCTGGGACTTTTTGGATGACTCTTTTTGCTAGCAACATTTGGACCTCTATAGTTGCCTGTTCCCTGTAACTGGGTGGAACGTCCGGGATTTTTCTTACGATTGGAGGGGGTGTGGTGAAAGGAATGAAATACCCTCTGGAAATGATACTTTATACTCAGCTGTCTTTTGTTATTTTGAGCCAGGCATCTGGGTACAAAGACAAGCGACACCCGACTGCATCCAGAGCAGGACAGTCGGGCCTCCTCTCAGGAGCGCTGGCAGGGCTTGCCAGAGAAGTGATCTCTGTCACCCTGGTGTTGTGAACCCCCTCTGTCACGAGGGCGGTGTCTTACATTATTACTCATTCTTCTGCCCCTGGAGGGGGGTCCACCACGTGTGTCCTGAAAGGCTCCTCGAGCTTTTCGAAACCACATTTTTCCTTCCCATTGACCTTTGGGATAGGGTTGGGTAGGGGTGGAAAAACGGACCCTGACGGCAGACAGAGTCTTTCCACCCTGTTCACACTTGGTTAAGGTTTCCTTCACTTTAGGCCTGAAAAGAGATGAGCCATCAAAGGGAGTGTTCACGAAGGATGACTTGAAGGGCTCCGCGAAGGAAGACAAGAGCATTCAGGAATGTCTCCTAAGAGTGATTCCTGTATCTGCTGCCCTACTCATTCCATCAGCTGCATAGGATATGAGGTGCATGGATGAGTTGACAACAGAATTTAGGGTAGCAAGCTGGGCAGCAACTTTGTCGGAAGCTCTCGCAGATACTGTACCCTGAAGAGCGTCTCCCAACTCCTTAAGGAGATCTCTTTTTGTAATCTAGTGAAATGGGTTAAGTAGTTCAGCGAACGGAGTGCAAAGGTCGCTGAACTGAACATGCGCTTCCCATATCTATCCATAATCCTGGAGTCTCCGTTAGGAGGATGGATAGATGAGGAAGTCTCAGACATTTCCTTCTTGATGGCCGCTGCCACCACCATGGCATCAATTGGAACACCTTTAGATATGTTTTTTCCAGTGGGGCAGAAATAAATTTATTAGGCCTCCTAGGGACAGGCTCCATAGCAACCAGAGACTCCCACGCCCTGCGTGAGACCAGCTGCATCAACTCATCAAAGGGCAGAGTCACCCAAGAGGTGGAGGGCTGAGACCCAAAAGCCTTCAGGAGAACTGACTCATCCTCATTAGGGTTTTTGGACTGCCAGTCACCCCTCTGCCTAAAGATCTCAAGTATCTCAGCGAATGAGATATCCTCAGAGGGGGACCGTGGGGACCCTTCTGACTCATCTAAGTCAGTATCCAATGTGAGAGACTCCTGCAGGGAGTCTAGGTGCTTCCTCTTGCACAATCTCTTTCTGGGAACCTCATCAGTGGGGGCCTCTGGTGAGGTCTCGGAAGAACAGGGGACACCCACTGGGGCTTCCTGAGGCTCTGGGTCTCTACGCTTAGTCAGAAGATGTCAGAGTACACAGAGCCGAAGACACTGAGGCAGGCATCGGCTCCGAGGGTTCCACTAACAGCAGGTCTGCCTCCTCTGGTTCCAAAGGGCCAGCATGGCTCGGAGGAGGAATAGTAATAGTCGATGCAATGGTCTTCAGCTCCGAAGCCATTTGGGTCAAAGCCAATATCATTTTGGTTAATGCCGGTGCTGACAACAGCTTCTGTACCACACGATCCAAGTCCAGATCTGAAAGTCTGATAGAAGATTGAGACAATTGTACAGAAGGTGGTACCGACTGGAGAATTGGACTCTTCGGAGCTTTGGAGACAGGTACCAAGGCTGTGGACCACTCCGAAAGGAAAAGACTGTCAGCTCCATGGGTAGTGGAGTGGAAGTCGATAACTTCTTCGATTTTTTTGAGTCTGAAGTCTTGGAAGACTTTGAAGACCGACTGGAACCATCCTGCTCACTCAAAGCTTCCTGAAAGGAAGTCTTCAGCAAGCCTCTACTGATTAGTTTCCTCTTCCTTTCCTGCAGGACCCTAGAGGAGAAGGAATAACAAATGGCACAGTTGTCTTGCAAATGTAGAGCCCCTAGACAATAAACACAGTTGACGTGGCTGTCTGTGACTGACATTTTCTGGCCACACTTTGGGCACTTTTTGAACCCAGATTTGGGTTGCTTATCTTGATCAGCCATAGTAGAGACAGAAAATATTTACTGTTACCACACAAAAAACTACAACAGTAAATGTTCTCAATAGCAAATTACAGGCAAGTCTTAATAAAAGCAGGCTAAACACACACACACACACACACACACACACACACACACACACACACACACACACACACGCAAAATGTGATACCACACAAGCAGACTATGCAAAAAAAAAAAAAAAAACGATAGCTGCTGATAAATAACAACCTTATCTAATAAGTACGCTACTAAGCCTATATAGGTAAGATAGACCACACACAACTCAGAAAATACAATTATCTAAGAAAAAGTGACAAATGTCACTAAATAACACAGCAAGGCAATAACCTTATCTATACAACAAAAGTTTACTGTACAAGCCTTATATAAAAGTCAAAGGCTAGACAGACCACACCTAGAAGAACAATTACTAACTAGGCCTAAAAGAGGCCAACTAGAAATAAGAAAAACAGTAAATGGGAAGGCAAAACACACTCAAAGCTATAAGAGCTTTATAAACAATGCTAACTAACTACTATGCTATCTATCAAAAAACTTTTTGAGAAATTTTTAATGAAAATTTTGCTTATCTTGCCCGAGCTAAATCAGAACCTCCAATCTGTTGCAGCGGCAAACTAGATCTGAGGTAATTCACAGGTGCATCATGGGATAGGGACTTGGCCTCGAGCTATTTGAAGACCTCGAGCTTTGCAACTGGCCATATCAGAGCCGAGGGATCGGCTCCGAACCCATCAGTAAAGAATGAGCAGCGAGAGAGAACAACTTCACATCACATATTTACATATTGTGTGCAATCCATTATTACTAGTTGTCCCCCCTTATCTGCAGGCTTAAATATGGGTTCCTTTCTTTCCCTTAAATTTTTTAAGGTCACCCATTCTTTTTGTGTCATATTATATTGAATTTCACTTCTAAAAAAACTTTTTGCACTCTTGCTCTATTGCATAGTTTAACATATGATGAAAAATTTCAATTCTGTCACACTTAAAAGGAGGCATAATTTTTAGAAGAAACACCACTGGTATCAAAATTACTATAAGCATTGCATTCTAAGTCAGAATTGCAAGAAAAAAAACTCTCTTCAATGTTGTTCACATCTGCTTCTAAACTTTTTGTTTGATTTTCAAAGAAATCAATTAAATGCAACTTGCGACCAAAGTTAAATACTTCCTCCTTTAACTCATACATTCTGGGAAGAGACGTTGGGATAAATTTCAAACCCCTAGGTAAAAATTTTTTTCTTCTTCACTAATAATGCATGCTGACAAGTTTACAATATATTCAAAACCACTCATATTTATATTATTAGAAAGTCCCATTTTATTATGTCCATTTTCCCTGTTTGTTGGTTCGGGAATTATATCCGACACTATGCTGTTGATCCTGCCAACTTCTCTTTTTATTCCCTTGTTGTAACCCAGGTTGGTCACAAAAAATTCTGTTGAAATACCCTGGATTCTGTCCCTTTGGGAGCCGTGGGTAGTCTCCCATTCTTCCCCTTCACCTTCCACTGATGAGGCTCCACTTTCAGCCAATGTATAATAATTCACAGATCGTTCACTTACCTTCTTCCCCTCCTGCAACCTAACATGCTGCTTTTTATCTCCAGAAGAAGAAATGAATGCTTGCTTGCATTCGTAATCCCGAATGTCTCTCAACAGTTTTTTTTCTTTTTACGATCAATGTGCTCTTGTTCATAAGTCAACAATTTACCATTGACACTCTGCAAATAGCCTAAAGGCTTTCTGACTGATTTTACTTGCAATATTTGAACAAGCTTGTTTAATTTCAGATTTCAGCTTAGCCCTCTTCAGCATGCCTCGCTCCACCAAAATGCTGACCCACTCAGCACTACATCTGTGCCTGCTGCCACCCAGCATTCATGAAATGCTATGTCAGCTTCACTGGTCAAATCAAATTGTAGAGGGACTACGAAAGGCTCTTAAGCCTCTAGGTGTTATATCTCGTTCTTGATATCTGTTGAGACTCTGCAAGTTGAAAAAAGAGACGTCTCTTTAAAAATCAGTCTCTCTGCTTGTTCTAATAAATCTTGCACTTCAGGTATTACAGAAACATTCATTCTCTTACCCACTGCTGAGAATGGATTCACTGACCGGTTTTGCCTGTTCGCGTCACACCTGGAGTATATACTAGTAGCAAACTCTGGATTTAGAGCAGAACCATCACTGCCATGGGTTAGCGAACCCTGACCCTCTCTTTCTATTGGATGGGAGGAACCAAAAAAAAATATCCAATGTTCTTTGACTGGAATCCATTTCCAATTCTCTAAACAGTCTTGGCAATCTCACAAACGATTCACTGGCCATAAATAAAGCACCACACTGTACAGCAAACCAGACCTCACACCACAAGTTTCAGGTCAGATGAATTCACTCAGTTTAGTACACAGACTGACTTATTAAAATAAAAAAAAATAACTTTTGCAGTAAGAGTTAACAGCAAAACTTCAAACTCTAATACCATTAAGAGCAAATAACACTTCTCTGGTGCCTTAGCTTTCAAAAAAGCCTTTTCAGAGTAAGCTCTTTGTATCATCAGAAGTGTGGGACAGCTATGGGGGCAGCTTTTGCCCCCACATATGCTAACTTATTCATGGGTCTCTATGAAAATTTATATGTGTATAGGAATGACTTTTTTAGAAAACATGTTGTTCATTTTTATAGATACATTGATGATTTGATTTTTGTTTGCAAGGCGGGCTATGGAGAAGTGGAAAAGTTTGTTCAAGAACTGCAAGTGAACAGGTTTGAGATCAAGTTTGATGGGTTACAAAAAGGAAAGACAGTAAATTATACAGCTATTACAATAGAAGGGCAAGAAGATGGCAAACTTAAAACTAAAATATTTAGAAAAATGGGACAACCAAGCTTTATCTTGCATGGAACTAGTTGTCACCCCCCATACTATTTCTTCCATTCCTTATGGGGAAATGGTTAGGATTAAACGTTTATGCAGTGACAGGAAGGAATGTGAGAAGGAAGTTCAAAATACAGCTAATGTGTTTATAGAAAGGGGCTATGACCCAGAGAAAGTATGGTTGGGGTATAATAAAGTAATGAATAAAAAAGTGAATAAAGCACAGAATATAATAATGCAGAAAACAAATGCTGAAGAAAAAGAAAGTGAGTTATATTTTGTGTCTAGGTATACTAATTTTTCTAATATTTTAGAGAAAATAGTTAGGCATTATTGGTCTTATATACAGAAAAAAAAATCCTGCCTAAAAATGTCAAACTTTGTTTTTCATATAAAAGAGGCAGGAGTCTTAAAGACATGTTAGTACATGGAAAATATGAGAGACCAAAAAGTATAGAAAATAATATAGTGAGATATGGAACCTTTCCATGTGACAACTGCACAGTATGCAAACATATAGTGGATAGTTTTAAAAGTATTAATGGAAACATTTTTGACAGAAGAGGCAGCTTCACTTGTAATAGTGAAAAGATTATATATAGTTTAAAATGTCGTCGTGGATTGTTTTATATTGGGGAAAGCAAGATGAGCTTTGCTGTAAGATTAAAAGAGCATATAAGGGACATCAAGAAGCAAAGATTTCAGAGTCCTGTAGCTATGCACTTTAAGGAACACCATAATGGATAACCCACAGGGGTTACAGGAAACTGTTTTGGAAAAAGTGAATATGCTAGTTTTAGTACTGATGAAAAAATTAAGGAACACTTAAGAAGGAAGGAAGCAATATTTATTTTAAAATATGATACAATGTTTCCAAGAGGTTTGAATAGGGAATTCTCTTGGAAGCATTTACGCCAGACAAGTGTTATTTGCTATTAATGGTATTAGAGTTTGAAGTTTTCCTGTTAACTTTTACTGCAGAAGTTATTTTTTTATTTTTAATAAATCAGTCTGTGCATTAAACTGAGTGAGTTCATCTGGCCTGGAACTTGTGGTGTGAGGTCTGACTTGTTCAGTATACTGAGATCCAGTATTGGTCTCCAGTTCCCTATCTTTTTTGGCAGTAAAAAGAATATTGAGTAAGTTCCGGATCCTTCTTGGTCTGGTGGAAATTGTTGGACGACTCTTTTGTCCAGCAGTTTTTGAATTTCTTGTACTGCTGAATCCCTCTGATTGGGTGGAATATTGGGGATTTTCTTGCAAACTGGGGGAGGTTGAGAAAAGGGAATGGTACAACCTCTGGATATGATCTATTGCACCCACAAATCTGGTGTTATGTCTAGACAGGGGGTTAGGTGCAAGGATAAGAGTCCCCAGACTGCCTTCAGAGGAAGAAAATCTGGCCTTCCTTCAGGAACGCTGAAAGGGCTTACATGGGAAGGAATCCCTGAAGCCATGGTTTTGCGGACCATCTCTACCACGAGGGCAGCATCTTCCGTTTTGGTTCCCTCCCCTGCCCCTGGGGGTACTCCCTCCACATGTGTCCTGGAAAAGCCCCTGGGATTTTTTAAATCGCATTTTTCCACCACTCTTCTGGTTCCTAGGAAAAGACCTTTGGGGTGGTGGAAATATGTACGCCCACACCAGAAAGGGTCTTATTATCCTTCTCACACCTGGATAAAGTCTCTTTCACTTTAGGGCCAAACAAGGATGTTTCATCAAAAGGAGCATTGATAAAAAAAAAGACTTGAATGGTTCCGCAAATTCACAAAGGCACATCCAGGCTTGTCTCCTAATGGTTATGTCATGTCTGCACCTGCCTCTCTGGATGCCCCTTTGGCTGTTTGAGCAATCAGCCTCATGGAAGTGTTGGACACAGACTCCAGAGTGGCCAACTGAGAAGCAACTTTCTCTTGTACTTTCTCAGCTACAGCTCCACACAGGGAATCCAATAACTCCTTGATCAAATCCTGTTGGAGCCTGGTAAAATGTGCCAAGTAGCTTAAGCACCTTATAGCAAAGGTTGACAAAGCACAGATCCACTTCCCAAATCTGTCCATAGACTGGGATTCTCTGTTGGGCAGATGAACAGAGGAACTTTTCTCAGCCAGTTCATTTTTGGTGGCTGTCAGACCCTTGGCCTAAAATTGCTTGTCTTTAGGTGCAGATAGTATCTCGTCTGGTCTCTTGGGGATGAACTTGACAGAATCAGGGGCTTTCCATGCCTGCTGTGAAATCAACTGAATGAGATCATCAGCAGGTAGCATCACCCAAGAGGTAGATGGGTGGGTGACAAAAGCTGGCAGGTAAAAAGACTCCTCAGTGGAAGGGTTTTGGGACTTCCAGTTACCTCTTTGTTTAAGGATTTCTAAGATGTCTCCAAAGGGGACATTGTCAGGGTGTGACCGGGGTGACCCCTCCCCCTCATTGAAATCTGTATCTTTGGGGAATGACTCCGGAGGAGAATCCAAGTGCTTCCTCTAGAACTTCTTCTTCTTTTTTTTTTTTTTTTTTGTGTGGGACCTCCTCAGGGGTATAGTCTGGGGATATATCTGAGAAATACAGAACCTGTGGTTGGGAAATCTGAGGTTTCGGCACCCACTGTCCCAGTGAAGAGGCTGGAGGAACATCAGGGGTAGAGAAAGGGAACTGTTCCAATGAGGTAGACACCGACTGTATCTCTGTAACAGAAAGTGCTCTCTGCATAGCCTCAAAGGCTGGTCCCCCTGAAGAGGAAAGGGAGCCCAGAACTGAGACAGACTGCCTCGGAACCAGGGTCACCTCCCACTCCAAAGAACCAGCCCTCAAAACTGAAGCCGGAGCAGAACTCACTCAAGCCAAATGTCTAAGGAGCAAGGATGGCTCCAAAAAACCTGGAGTCGAGACCTGCTCCCTGGAGCCAGCAGAGAAGTCTCCGGTTCCAATATAACCGACAGAGCTAAGGGTGATAGCCGGCTCCACAGAAGCAAACAACTCCAGAGCCGACCCAGTCAGTGCCGGGGGAACCGAAAGAGGACTGTAAAACCTCTGAGGAAGTTAGAGGAGGGGTCATAAATGGAGTAAACTGGTAAGCCCTCTAGCCCACAAAATTTTGTTCACCGGCCTCTCCATGTTGAATTCTGACAGGCTTTTGGTGAGCAGACTGAAGAGGAAGGAGACTTTGGTCACTGCAGAAATACTTCAGGTAATTCTCGAGCGAAGAGATCTATGGAGTGTGAATAAGTCATTCTCGGTAGATGAAATAAAGTCACATCCTGAGACAAGGCCTTCAAGATGGAAGGACTCAAAGTTTTAGTTGGAACCAAAACTGACATTTTTGGCACCGTGATATCAGATGCACAGGCTTTCAGTTCCAATGAAGCTGCACGAACTGAAGTCTTCAACTTTTCTGTCTTTGGAGCTGATGGAGAGGTTGGAAATGAGTAGCTTCTCTTTTTAGTTTTGTCCATGGAGGACGAAGAAGAAGCAGAAGAAAAAAGAAGTTATGTACTTCACCATAACGTTCCATGTGAGTTGTTCCATCTCGCCTTCATTCATCACTGATGGGATCGGAGCCGATCCTCGCCTCCAACATGGCCGACTAGCAAGCTCAAAGTTCTCCAGTAGCTTGAGACCCCACCCCTTATCCCACAATGCACTGCTGGAATTACCTCAGATATTGTTTGCTGCGTACCATACAGAAGTACAATAATTATTCTGCCTAGGAATGAATACACATTTAAAAACCAGGATGAAGACAGCCTCCAGGTCAACTGCCAGCCAGGAGGGGGAAGGAGGGAGGGACGTGAGAATGAAGGTGAGATGGAACAACTCACATGGAACGTTATGGAGAGTACATAACTTCTTCATGTGAAGTTGTTCAATCGTTCATTCATCACTGATGGGTAGCGTCCCTAGCACCCTGATCTTGGGTGGCTCACGGAAGTACACTCTTCAGAGCCGTAGAAGCAAATGAAGCCCTGTCCCTGGAGGCCTTATCCACTTTGTAATGAGTTATAAAAGTGTGAGGTTTAGACCATGTGGCTGCTGCACAGATGTTATCCAAAGATAAATTGGCTTGAAAGGCTGAAGAGGTAGAAACTGCTCTGGTTGAATGAGCCTTTACCTTACTAGACAAGGGCATATTATGACAAGCATATGTGTAGGTGATGCAATACGACAGCCACTTAGACAGGGTTGTTTTAGCAACTGGGTTACATTTCCTGGCCTCAGAAAAAGACACAAAGAGCTGATCTGATTTCCTAATGTCTTTTGTTGTGTCCAAATAAAATCTAAGTTGCCTATGAACAGTTTATGCAACATATATTCCAATTTGTTGGTATGATTAGGGAAGAAAACTCAATGACTTGATTAATGTTAATCTCAGAGAATACTTTGGGCAAAAAAGATGGATTTGTCCTGAGAGATACTCTGTCAGCATGCAAGACCATATAAGGGGGCTTGATGGATAGGGCTTGGAGCTCTGACACTCTACGGGCTGAAGTGATGGCTACTAAGAAGATAGTTTTCCTTGACAGAAATTTTAGTTCACAAGATGATGCAGGCTCAAAAGGAGGAAGAATGATATGAGATAACATAAAATTCAAATTCCAGGGGGAATAAGGTGTCTTCACTGGAGGCCTTATGTGAAAGGAACCTTTTAGAAAAGCCTTAGACAATTGGTGAGCCATAATATTCAAACCATCAATTCCTAGATGGAAATTAGATATAGCAGCTAATTGCACTCGCACCGTAGCTGCCGCTGCTCCTTTGTTGAAAATTTCTGTCAAGAATTGTAAGATAGAAGACAATGGCGCTTGATAAGGGTCAATGTTGTGAGAAGAAGCCCAAATGGAAAATCTCTTCCACTTACTACGATACAATTTTCTAGTGGAAGGTTTATGGGAAGCCAACAAAATCTGACTAGTGTCATGGGAAAGATTATAGAGCCTGGCTATGCGGGGAATTGGAGCAGCCAAGCGGTTAGCTTCGGTGTCTGCAAGGATGGATGAAGATCCTCTGACGGATGTGTCAACGAGTCCGGAACTGGGTCCAGGATCCATGGATCTTCCAGAACGTGATGGTAAAGAAACAGGAACCAAATCTGCCGAGGCCAATGAGGGGTTATAAGGATGATCGTCCGTCCCAGCGACTTTGCTTTCTGTAAGAATTTGGGTATCAGGGGAATTGGTGGAAATGCGTAGAGGAGACCCGGGGGCCAATCGTGGACAAAAGCATCCCTCAGGGAGTGACTTGGAGTGGGAATCAGGGCAAAATAGCTTCTGCATTTGTTGTTGATGTGACTGGTGAACAGGTCGCAGGAAGGCTGGCCCCATTTGCGGAAGATCCTGTCCGCAATCTCTTGTTTGAGGGACCATTCGTGGGGCAATAAGATTGCTCTGCTCAGTCTGTCCGCTATGACGTTGGATTTGCCCGTGATGTGCATTGCCAACAGATAGCGCTGGGATGACAGTGTCCACTGCCATACTCTGAGGGCTTCTCGGCAAAGGGGATAAGACTTGGTCCCGCCTTGTTTGTTCAGATACCAGACCACTGACATGTTCTCCGTCTGTATTTTAATTGTCCCTGGAGGAAGAAAGTCCTGAAAGTATTGCAATGCTAGAAGTAATGCTCTCATCTCCAGGACATTGATATGCAGATGTGATTCTTGATCTGTCCATGTGCTTTGGGCAGTCTTTCCCTGAAAAAGCCCCCCCACCCTATCAGGGAAGTGTCCGTGGTCACAGTGGCAACTGGAGGGGGGACCATGAAAGGATGTCCTATTGTGACATGAAGAGACGTCAACAACCACTGAAGATTCTTCTTGCAAGAATTCGTTATCAGGGTCATGTGACTCAGTGGAAGTTCTTGGTAAGACCATTGCGTGAATAGAAGCCATTGAAGGATTCTCATATGCATCCTTGCTAACGGGATTGCTAAAATAGCTGCCGCCATCAATCCTAGAACTTTCAATACCTCTGCAGCTGGTGCTCTGTTCTTTGATATCAGGGACATGATGTGTTGGCGAAACAGAAATTCTTTCTGGCGGAAGGCAAAGAGTGGTGGTTGACGTGTCTAGTTTTGTCCCTATAAAAACGATATGCTGCGATGGCAACACGGCAGACTTTTCGAAGTTGACTGTAATTCCTAGCCGATCGCAGAGTGTCAGAGTAGCCTCTCTTGCTTGAAGAAGTTGATGCCTGGTGGTGGAGGTAAGGAGCCAACCGTCTAGATACGGGAACACCTGGAATCCTAGACACCTCAGGTGAGCCGTGACTACTGCCATGCACTTGGTGAACACTCTGGGGGCTGTAATGAGATCAAAGGGCAGAACTCAGAATTAATAATGATTGGCTCCCAGCCGGAAATGCAGGTGATCTCTGGATGGTCTGGCCATCTTTATGGGGTAGTACGCATTCTTGAGATCGATTGAGCACATCCAGTTGTCCTTCCCCAGGTATGGGAGTATGGACTGTAGCGTGACCATTCGGAACTTCTCTTTTCTCACACATTGGTTAAGTCTGCCGAGATCCAAAATGGGTCTCCAGTCCCCTGTTTTCTTTGGAACCAAAAAGAACCTTGAATAAGTTCCGAATCCTGTCTGCTCTGCTGGGACTGGCTGGATGACTCTTTTTTTCTAACAATCGGCGTACCTCTATTGCTGCTTGTCCCATGTGACTGAATGGAACGTCCGGGATTTTTTTGACAGGAAGAAGCTGGGTGGAGAACGGTATGAAATACCCTCTGGAAATGATACTTTGTACCCAACTGTTGTCTGTTATATTTAGCCAGGCTTTTGGGCACAATGATAAGTGACCCCCGACCGCCTCCAGAGTAGGACAGCCGGGCCTCCCTTCAGGAGCGCTGGTAGGACTGACCAGAGAAGTGATCTCTGTCACCCTGGTATTGCGGACCCCCTCTGCTGCGAGGGCGTCTTCCATTGAAACCCCCTCCTTTGCCTCTGGAGGGCGGCTCTCCACGTGTGCCTTGAAAGGCTCCTTGGGCTTTCCGGAATCACATCTTTCCTCCCCTCTGACCTTTGGGAAAGGGTCAAGTGGGGGTGGAAGAATGGACTCCGACGGCAGACAGAGTCTTTCCTTCTTGCTCACACCTGGTCAAAGTCTCCCTCAACTTTGTCCCAAACAAAGATGAGCCATCAAATGGGGTATTAGTAAAGGAAGACTTGAAGGGTTCCGTGAAGGAACAGAGTCGCATCCAGGCATGCCTATGAAGAGTGATTCCTGTACCTGCGGCTCTATTCAAACCATCAGCTGCGTATGATACGAGACACATGGATGAGTTGACTATTGAATTGAGGCTAGAGAGCTGAATGGCAATCTTGTCGGATACACTTGAAGCTACAGCACCCTGAAGAGCATCTCCCAACTCCTTAAGGAGATCTCTCTGTAGTCTGGTAAAATGTGTCAAGCAGTTCAGTGATCTGAGTGAGAAAGTCGCTGAACTGAACATGCATTTCCCATATCTGTCCATGCAACTAGATTCTCTGTTAGGAGGATGGATAGATGAGGAAATCTCAGACATTTCCTTTTTGGTGGCTGTCGCCACCACCATGGCATCAACAGGGACTCCCTTGGTCAAAAAGGACTTATCCACCACAGGGGCTGAAATAACCTTATTAGGCCTCCTAGGAACAGGTTCCATAGATTCTGGAGACTCCCATGCTCTACGAGAGACCAGATCCATAAGCTCATCGTAGGGCGAAGGTATCCAAGAGGTGGAAGTTTGAGACCCGAATGCCTTCAGGAGAACAGACTCATCCTCAGTAGGGCTCTTGGACTGCCAATCACCCCTCTGCCTAAGAATTTCAAGAATCTCCGCAAAGGAGATATCCTCAGAGGGGGATCTAGGGGACCTTTCTGATTTATCCAGGTCGGTGTCCGATGTGAGAGACTCCTGGGGGGAGTCCAAATGCCTCCTCTTGCATAATCTCTTCCTGGGAACCTCTTCAGAGGGAACTTCTGGAGAGGTCTCAGAAGAGCAGGGAGCGCCCTGTGAGGCTACCTGAGGCTCAGGGTCTCTATGCTTGGGATGTCCGGAGGAGACAGAAACCGACACAGGCACTTTAGGGGAAGAAGAGGCTAGGCCTTGAGATGTGGAAGTCTTAAAAGACAACACTCGCCTCATGGCTTCGAATGCACCTCAGCTCCGATGAGAAGGAGTCGATGGCTCCGACGGAGCCACGATCTCCTCCCGCACTGAAGCCGTGGGCTCCGAGCCCGAGGTAGGAGCTCACCCGAGCCGAGGCCCCGAGAGGAAGAGTTGGCACCGACAAGTCGGTGTGGCTATCCTCCCCGGACCCGACCGGAGAGTGTCGGCTCCTAGAGTCCCCGGTCAGCACCGAGAACGTCCGAGCAGATGAAGCCAACGACACTGGAGCAGGTGTCATCTCCAAAGGATCCACAATCATCAGGTCGGCCTCCTCTGGCTCCGAAGGTCTGGTATGGCTCGGAGGAGGAGCAGACAATTCAAGAGTAGTGGTCTTTCGGCTCCGACGGTTGGGTCTGAGCCGGCAGCAATTTAAGTAGGCCTGGTACCTTTAAGAGTTTCTGAACCAGCCGGTCCATATCCAGATCAGATAGGCTGACAGAGGACCTGGAAGAGTGAACAGATGGTGCCAACTGGGGCAATATGGATGGAGGTTTTTCAGCAACCAGTTCCAGAGCAGTGTCCCGGTTCCAAAAAGAACAGACTGTCAGCTCCGAAGGCATAGGAGCCGAAGTCACCACACTTTCTGAACTTTTTCCTTTTTTGGACCTAGAATCAGAGGAAGATTTAGATGATTTACTGGCTCCATCCTGGTCAGACAATGCCTCAGAAAAAGGGTGTTTGATGATACCCCTATCCATCAATTTCCTCTTCCTTTCTGCTAACACTCTGGTGGAAAAGGAGTGACAGATACTGCAAGACTCTTGCAGGTGCACCTCACCCAAGCAGTAAACACACTGCACACGGGCATCCGTGACTGACATTTTCTGTCCGCAGTCTGGGCATTTTTTAAACCCAGACTTTGTATGTTTGTCTTTTTCTTCAGACATTTCCACAACTGAAACACACTATTTAACTATGAGCTGTTCTAACTAACTAACTCACACAAACACAAACACAGCCCAAAAGGGTCAACTGACAACTATATAATTATAAACAGTATTAAGAAATCCAAAAACAATAGTCCCACAGGGAACACTGACTAATAACTAAAGAAGGGATCCTAAGGCCAAAGGGCCGAAGGCAAGATAGATTATACTGAGGAAAGGGGTATGAACACAGAAAAACTACTATCTACTAGCTAGTAATATCTGCTATTGAGAATAGAACAAGGATATATAAAAACTTGAAAAATATACCTTGCTGAAAGTTGAAAAACTCCCAATAAAGTCTCAAGCAAAGCTGGAAACCAAGAGATCCATGCCGCGGCAAACTTGATGTGAGGTAATTCCAGCAGTGCATTGTGGGATAAGGGGTGGGGTCTCGAACTACTGGAGAACTTTGAGCTTGCTAGTCGGCCGTGTCAGAGCCGAGGATCAGCTCCAAACCCATCAGTGATGAATGAACGGCGAGAATTGAACAACTTCACATCATCAGTTTTGGCTTTGTCTTCAGTATATAGGGCTTCCCCAAAGGCAGATAGCAGAAGACCCTTCAAGGTCAATTTATTACACCTCTCAATTAATACGCTATGACTAAAAGCATGACATATGCTGCAGTCTTCTAGGAGATGGAGAAGGCCAAGGTGATAAACAGATAAGGCATGAAAATCTGAGGAGAGGATCTTATGGCCATACTGCTGGCATTTTTTGAAACCAGAAGTGGCCTTACCTTTGTCAGTCATGGTAATGAGAAAAGAAGAGAAAGGGAATTATTGGATTTGTGGCAGTGTTCTATTTTGTTTTTTTGTAAATGAGAGAGAGGGATTCTGGGTAGAACTGAAGCTCAAGAGTATTTGGCTGGTGCGAGCTATATTAATGGCCGAGTCGGTTCTGATATCGGAATCAAACCCATCTGTCAAGGATGGAATGAATATAGACAACATCAGATAAACTACTTAAACCATCATATCTGTTTACAGATACCATACCTATAATTTAGTCGGTTCTGATATCGGAACCAAACTCATCTGTCAAGGATGGAATGAAGATAGACAACATCAGATAAACTACTTAAACCATTATATCTGTTTACAGATACCATACCTATAATTTATATGATAAAAAATAAGAAGTTATGTACTTACCATAACGTTCCATGTTAGTTGTCTTCTTCTCGCCTTCTTTCTTGCTGGATGGGTTCGGAGCCGATCCTCGGCTCCGACTCGGCCAATACTAAAGCTTGAGAGCTAATTCCACCGGCTCGAGGCTCCCCTATATCCCACAATGCTAGGCGGTAGCTACTCAGATCTCGTTTGATAGCTATACCAAGCAACCCTAGTCTCCATAGAATGGAGAAGGGAAACCCACCTCAATAACAACCTGCGTGAAAGGTATCGCAGACCTAAGAAAGGAGAAAAGGAGGTGGAAGAACGTGTGGGAATGACGACTTCCAGAGGAAGATCACAAACTGAATTCCTATCAGTCTGTCCAGGCTTGGGGGAAGGAGGGTGGGACGCAAGAAAGAAGGCGAGAAGAAGACAACTAACATGGAACGTTATGGTAGGTACATAACTGCTTAATGTTAAGTTGTCTATCTCGCCTTCATTCTTGCTGGATGGGACCGCATCTCTAGCACCTTATCCCGGGTGGCCTATCGGAACAGACTCTTAAGAACAGTGGAACCAAAGTTGGCACGGTTTCTGGAGACCATGTCCAATTTGTAATGTGAAATGAAGGTATGAGGAGAAGCCCAGGTGGCTGCTGCACAAATGGAATCTATTGGCAGCCGATCCTGAAAAGCTACGGATGTAGCTAATGCCCTAGTTGAATGAGCTCTAGGTCTTGAAGGTAGTTTTTGATGTCTGATCTCATAGATGAAGGCAATTGTAGAGGTGAGCCATCTAGAGAGGGATACTTTAGTAACAGGAAGGCCCAATTTCCCTTCCGCATATGACAGAAACAGTTATCAGATTTCCTGAATTGTTTAGTCCTGTCTAAGTAATATCTAAGTTGGCGATGAACATCCAGAAAATGTAGCTTTTGTTCCGACCTGTTTGAATAGTTAGGGAAAAAGACGGGGAGATCAATAATTTGGTTTAGGTTTGCTTGAGAGGAAACCTCAGGTAAAAAGGATAGATTAGTACGGAGGGATGCCCTATCTTTGTGAAACACTAAGTAAGGAGGACGACTGCACAGAGCATGGAGTTCAGATACCCTTCTCGCTGAAGTTATAGCTACCAGAAAAAGTGTCTTCCAAGAAAGCAACTTCAGAGAACATGAAGCCGCCGGTTCGAAGGGGGAAAGGATTAAGGATGCCAGAACCAAGTTCAAATCCCATTGAGGCGGGGGATCTTTGACTGGAGGTTTGAGAAGAAATACGCCCCTTAAAAAGGCTTTACAGAGTTTGTGAGCCATGATGCTAGATTCCGAGACACCTACATGAAAATTAGATATGGCAGACAGTTGAACTCTAATGGTAGATGCAGATGATCCTAAATGAAAGAGCTCTGCTAGAAAGTCTAGAATAGACTGGATAGGTGCAGTAAAGGGATCTATGTTTTTTGATGTTGCCCAAAAAGAGAAGCGTCTCCATTTGCTACTATAAATCTTCCGGGTAGAAGATTTATGACAGGCTATCAAGATATCTTGGACCGAGCGAGATATTGAGGGAAGCCTGGCTAAGGTCGGAATCGGAGAAACTACGCTGTGAGGTTTAGAGAATGCAGAGATTGGTGCAGCTGACCCGATTGGTGGGTTAACAGATCTGGTACTGGGTCCAGATGCCAAGGCTGCTCCAAAAGGTAACGATGAAGAAATAGAAACCATATCTGTCGAGGCCAGTAAGGGGCAATGAGGATCATTGTCACTCTCAAAGCGATGGCTTTCTGAATTAGTTGAGATATCAGTGGAAAAGGAGGAAAGGCATATAGAAGTCCCCGGGGCCAATCGTGGACTAGAGCGTCTCTGGTGGGATGGCCTGGTAGCGGGAAGAGAGTGAAGAAGTCGTGACACTTGCTGTTTTGGGAAGTAGCAAAAAGATCGCAGCAAGGGTGGCCCCATCTTAGGAATACTTCTTCTAGAACTGATTTCTTCAGAGACCACTCGTGGGGCATGAGAATTGCCCTGCTCAACTTGTCTGCAATCACATTGGATTTCCCGGGAATGTGCGTTGCTATCAGAAAATGCTGAGAAGAGATCGCCCATTGCCAAAGTCTGAGAGCCTCTCGACATAAAGGGTATGATCTGGTTCCGCCTTGTTTGTTGATGTACCACACTACGGACATGTTGTCCGTCTGAATTGCAATAGTCCCAGTGGGAAGAGAGTCATGAAGGGCTTGCAACGCTAAAAGCACTGCTCTCATCTCTAAGACATTTATGTGCAAGTGGCACTCGAAAGGTTGCCACGTGCCTTGGACTGTCCTGCCCTGATAATGCCCCCCCCCACCCGATCAGGGAGGCGTCTGTTGTCAACGTGGCGACTGGGGGGGGGGGGTGAAGGGTCTTCCTCGGAGAGCCTGAGGTGATGTGATCCACCAAGACAGTTGATTCTTGCAGGATTGAGTTATCAATATGGTATGGGACATCGGGAGCTGTTGGAAGGACCATTGAGTAAACAGCATCCATTGGAGGATCCTCATGTGGAAGCGAGCTAAGGGGAGAAGGGGAATAGCTGCTGCCATGAGTCCTAACACCTTAAAAACTAGTCTGGCTTTGACTTTGTTGCATTGTAAGAGAAGGGAAACTCATTTTCGAATGTCTGACACTCTCTGCTCTGTGAGTATGGCTGAAAGATTGAGTGTGTCTAAGGTGGCGCCTATAAAGGTAATAGATTGACAAGGCGACAAGGCAGATTTTTCAAAATTTATTGAAATGCCTAGTGCTTGGCAAGTTTGGATGGTGAAGTCCCTGGATAGAAGAAGTTGATGTCTGGTGGTGGCGGTAAGGAGCCAGTCGTCTAAATATAGAAACACCTGGAATCCTTGACGTCTCAAGTGAGCCGCGACCACTGCCATGCATTTGGTAAACACATGGGGGGCTGTAGTGAGACCAAAGGGCAGGGCTCTGAACTGGTAGTGACTGGCTCCCAGCCTGAAGCGGAGAAATCTTCTGAAGCATCTGTTCATCTTGATATGGTAGTACACGTCTTGAAGATCTATCGAGCACATCCAATTGTCCTGACCCAAGAAGGGTAGAATGGACTGTAGCGTGACCATCCAGAATTTTGTTTTCCTGACATACTTGTTTAAATTGCTGAGATCCAGTATGGGTCTCCAGTCCCCTGTTTTCTTTGGTACCAAAAAGAATTTGGAGTAGATTCCGGATCCTTGCTGGTCTGCTGGGACTGATTGGATAGCTCTTTTTGATAGCAGCTTTGAAATTTCTAATGCTGCTTGTTCCCTTAGACTGGGTGGAACGTCTGGAAGGGATCCTTTGGGTTGGGATGGGATGTGAATAAAGGGAATTTTGTAACCCTCGGATATGACCGACTGTACCCATTTGTCTTGAGTAAGGGAAAGCCAGGCTTTTGGGTACAGGGATAACCTTCCCCCGACTGCCTCCGAAGGTGGACAGCCGGGCAGCCCCTCAGGGATGCTGAAAGGGTTTATCAGAGAACGTTTATCTGCTACCCTGGTTTTGCGGACCTCCTCTGCCTCTAGGGCAGCATCTATTATTATTCCCCCCTCTGCCTCTAGAGGGGAATCGACCTTGTGCGTCAGATAAGACTCCCTGGGACTGTTTACGGAACCACATCTTTCCTCCCCTCTGACCTTTGGGATAGGGTCTAGAAGGGGTAGAAAAACGGACTCCTATGGCAGAGAGAGTCTTACCTTCTATCTCACACCTATTCAATGTATCCTTCACCTGTGGACCAAACAAGGATGATCCATCAAAGGGAGAATTGGTGAAGGACGCCTTGAAAGGGTCCGCAAAGTTGCGCAGCCACATCCAGGTGTGACGTCGTAAGGCAACACCTGTGCCTGCGGCTCTACTCGCCCCATCCGCAGCATATGAGATAAGCCGCATGGAGGAGTTAACAATGGAATTCAGGGTTGCCAACTGGGAGTTCATTCTGTCTTGGAACCCCTCAGCTGTAGGATCCTTTATCACTTCACTCATATTCTTGAGTAAATCTCTCTGGAGACGAGTGAAGTGGCATAAGTAGTTCAGCGACCGCATTGAAAAGGTCGCTGATGAGAACATCCGCTTACCGTACCTGTCCATGGTCCTAGATTCCTTATTAGGAGGATGGACAGGAACCGAAGGATCGGCTAACTCCTTCTTAGTGGCCGCAGCCACCACCATGGCATCAACGGGGACACCTTTGGATAAAAAATCTTTATCTCTAGGGGCAGTAATAAACTTAGATGGCCTCCACGGGGTGGGTTCCACTGAATCAGGAGCCGTCCAGGCCTTCCTTGCCACCACTTCCATAAGGGGGTCAAAGGGAGGGGACACCCAGGAGGTAGAAGGGCGACAGCCAAACGCCTCAAGATACACTGACTCATCCTCCGAAGGGTTAAGGGCTGGCCAGTTCCCCCTCTGTTTCAGGATCTCAAGGATGTCAGCAAAGGAGACATCCTTAGAGGGGGATCGAGGGGAACCTTCAGATTCCTCTAAGTCAGTGTCAGAGGTGATAGACTCAGGGGAGTCAATGTGCTTCCTCTTGCACTGCCTCTTCCTAGGGGGATCTCCTACCGGGTCAGGAGAGGCCTCGGAAGAGGAGGAAATTCCCAATGGGGAAACTTGAGAAGTTGGCTCTCTGCGGTCTAATGCAAGGGGGTGGGTAGAAATCATCGCAGGCACTGAAGATGGAGAGGCTGACGGAGCTGACTGTGAGGCAGACCCTGGTTCTAGCACGCTCCGCATGTCCTCAAAGGCACCCCTATCAGGCAAGGCCGGAGTTCCCCGCTCCGAAGAGACAAGGACCCCCCCGGCACCGACAGGGACGGCTCTGAGGCCGATGTCAGAGCCGAACTCACCAGCGCCGAAGCCCCGAGAGGGAGAGCGGGGTCGGACAAGGGTCCGATGCCACTCGCCCCCTCGGAGCTGACGAGGGAAGCTCGGCGCCGAGGTCCCTCCAAGGAGGAGATCGGAGCAGACGATGGAGCCGAAAGGGAAGGTATCGGATCCGACGCACCGACAGTCATGGCTCTGACGAGCCCTGGCTCCGAACTCAAAGGAGTCGGAGGAGGAATACATTGGGGAACGGAAATAGCCACTGACTGCTGAGTCGGGCTATGCAGCATCTGGGCCAGTGCCTCGGACTTGAGAAGTCTACTCACTACCCTTTGCAAATCATGGTCAGATAGCCTGGAAGACCGTGAGGAATGTGTTCTATGGCTCCGTTCAGTAAGAAGAGGGGATCCTGGTGCTGAGTGCACGGAGCCGATAGGGGATCTAGATCTCTTCCTAGAAGGTTGCTCCGATAAGAGTACCGAGCCAACGGAGTTTTATCAACCTCGGCTCCAGCCGGAGCCGAGGTAACAGTATGAGGCTTGGAAACATCGGCTCCGGCCGGAGCCGATGTCGAAGCAGACTTTACATTTCCAGAAGTCGACTCAGAAACCGGAGCCGACTGTTTGGAAGTTTTAGAAGGCTTCCCCGACACAGACTGAGTTGGGGGGCCTTCAGGCTTTAATAAGTCACACAAGATTAATTTATTCTTGCGTTCCTGCAGGACTCTAGGGCTAAAACCATGGCAAACAGCACAAGAGTCCTGCAGGTGCAAAGGTCCCAGGCTATACACACAAGAAGTGTGACCGTCTGTCAGAGACATTTTCTGACAGCACGAGTCACACTTCTTGAAGCCTGAGACCTTAGATTCCTTAGACATAATAAAAGGTCCAAGAAAACACACACACACACACACACACACACACACACACACACACACACACACACACACACACACACACACACACACACAGGCCTTAATTAAAAATAAATTACCAGTCACACAAGGGGACTAGAAGGGGCCTAAGGCCTAAAACTAAAGAGAATAAAAGAAGGAATTAAGGGCAACAAAGTTGTCGAACCAGGAAAAAGGGAATTTAAAACTAAAGGCTTTAGTAAAAAAAGGGTACTAGGGGTCTAAGAATTGAAAAATTTAGAATTAAATTCTTCACTAACCTGCCAGAGCCGGTAGAAAAGCACCTCGTCAGCTAAGCGGCAAACGAGATCTGAGTAGTTACCGCCTAGCATTGTGGAATATAGGGGAGCCTCGAGCCGGTGGAATTGGCTCTCGAGCTTTAGTATTGGCCGAGTCGGAGCCGAGGATCGGCTCCAAACCCATCCAGCAAGAATGAAGGCGAGATAGACAACTTAACATTGCTAGTTAAAGACTTACTTTGCTTAGAAACATCATATCTATGAGGTATTCATAATGCACAAACTGTTTAGATATAATGAGAAAACATTTTTCAGTTTCAAGGTGGAGTTTTCCTATAATCTAATAAGGAAAATATTATCTAAACCATCTCTGTCTAAAGGTATCACATTCATTACAGTTCTGTCTTCACTCACCATCCCACAACCTCTATCCACAAATAGAACTCTGTGTAATGACTGCAAATCATCATTGTTGTGGTTACATAGTCTGACTGATGACAGTGAGCTTATTAGGACTGTGCAACTCCATTCTCTGCTAGAGGTATAGGAGTTGCAGACAGACACAGTTATACATTATTTAAAAGGAAGGGAAGAGGCTACTGCAACAACATTGCTGCTCCTGCTCCACCAACAGCAACAGCGAGCTTATTGGAACTGCATCTCCACTTCCTGCTCGAAGTATAAAAGTGGAACTCTAGCTGCAGAGACACAGATAGAAAAAAGTTAGGAGAAAGGGAAGAGGCTACTTCAGCAATGTCCCTGCCTTTGCTCCCCCAACAGCAGCACTGAACTCATTAGACATATGCAACTATACTCTCTGCTATTAGCATCTAGTTTAGGAACCACTTAGTCTTATAGTCTACTTTTTATGCTAAAAATAAGGAGCTTTAACCTGCACCGATAGCAGCTGTTTTTCCTCACAACTGCTAGGCAAAGGCATTAAGTGGCTGCCGCTTGCCCTGCTCATTTAAAAAAATACCCTCATCTGCTATTATCAGCATTGCTTTTTCTTCACACTTTCCCAATAACCATTTTCACCCTCTCCCACATACTAGCCCTTTCAGTTAAGTAATGCATTCAACCTGCCTCTGAATCAAAGTGGACCAGAATATCTAGCATTTCTCTGCCTTTAACAAACATTCCTTTTCTCTTGTAGTGCATCATTTATGTTTTTTTAAGTAATCTTTCTCTTTTTATCAATCTTATCTCATTTGAGTTATTCTTTTCCTAAATGACCTACTCTGTGCATGCTCAAACAGATTGGCTCCCACTAATGTGGCTGTGTGTGTGTGTGTGTGTGTGTGTGTGTGTGTGTGTGTGTGTGTGTGTGTGTGTGTGTGTGTGTGTGTGTGTGTGAGAGACCTATTTCACACCCTTACCACGTCCAATTCACCAGCTCTCCCTCAAATCAAAAAATGTATTGCCAAGGCTCCATGCCAACATTGTGTATCATCAGACCATCTTACAGGAATACCAACAATGTATGCTGACTCTTAATAAACACACATTCAACTAACAACCTATACTTCATTCCTATACTCTCAACAGTTCTGTTTAAAGCTATTCTGGCAACCACTAAAATGTATTTATTTATTTAATTTTACATTCGTTAACCAGGATAGTCCGACTGGATATATATCCATTTTCAGTGGAGGCTCGGGGAGAAAAGCTCCAAGGTACATATACACATACAATTATAGAACTTTTAGTACATGGTAGTTAACATGCAGGTTACAGACATGAGCAATACAAGTATTTATTTACCAGGTAGTATCAGCATATTACATTCAGGATTCAGACACATTGAGTAGCAGTTTATACAATTTACCTTTCCTGATATGGAGAAGGTAGATATTAAAGAAACATTTGTAGATTAGAGGCACCCAAGAAATAGAGAGGACACTAGTCAGGGTTAGAACAGGGGCATGACAAGTGTGATTTGAGGTCATTCTTAAGTTTGTTTTTGAATAAGGTTAATGAAGACTCTAGTCAGGTCAGCTGGTAGTGAGTTTCATGTCTTTCCAACAGAGTTGGCAAAAAGTGAGTCATCAGCAGAGTGGTTGGATTTGACTGTTTGAACCAGGAGTTTGGTGCATGAGCGGCGTGGGTGGTTGTTACTATAGGGGCTGATCATGTTTTTTTTTTAGAGCAGGTGTATTTTGCCATCCGGTAGAGGACTTTATGGGCTATTATGAGCTGATTGAACTGCAGAAGGTAAGGTAGTTCTAGGCATCCTAAGAGATTTAGGTTGTGACGGTGGTGGGTTTGGTAGGGTGTGCCAGTAGCAAATCTGACGATGTGGTTGTAGCATGATGATAATTTATTAAGATCTGTTTTGTTCAAGTTGGAGAAAAGAGGAGAGGCATAAAGATGGGTAGGTAGTAGATAGGAGCAGGCAATTGCAGTTTGAGCAGGTGGGGTGAGGACTTGATCCTATAAAGGGAGCCAAATTTTTTATTGATAGTTTTTATAGTTTGATTGATGTGCATGTCAAACCTGAGGTTATTGTCAACTATGACACCCAGTAGTTTAGTTTGGGCTAATGGGGAGATAATAGTGCCATTATTTGCTGTTATGTTGAAGAGTGGCGGGGTGGTCCTACACTTAAGGGAGAAGAGAAGTAGCTTAGTTTTTTTGGGGTTGAGGGTCAGACATTGGTTTGAAAGCCATTTTTCCACTGAGTTGAAGATGTTTTGGGTTAACATGGAAAGGTTAGCTGGGGAGGTGGCAGAACAAATCAAAGTGGAGTCATCTGCATATTGAATGCAGGTAGCATCTGGGATGACTGTATGAAGGTCGTTTATAAAGATAGAGAAGAGGAGGGGTCCTAATATAGAGCCCTGGGGGACTCGCAGCTTGAAGGGGAGGCACGAAGATAGCTTGTCCTACCATAGGACTGCCTGTTGCCTGCCCTGCAGGTAAGATTCAAACCACTGAAGCGATTGATTGTTTAAGGTGAAGGCCTTCAAGGTGTTCATTAGCATTTATGGTCAACCATGTCAAAGGCCTTGGAAAGGTCTAGAAAGAGCTCAGAGGATAGCTTGTTATTGTTCAGGTTGTGGTTTATAACGTTAGTGAAAGAGAGGAGGGCTGATGTAGTGCTGTGATTTGGCCTAAAGCCATGCTGAGTGTTGGAAAATAGCTTGTTCTGTGTGAAGTAGTGCATGAGCTGTATATGTACACTCTTCTCCATAATTTTAGCTAGTGGTGACAAGATAGCTATGGGCCTAAAGTTTGACAGGTCGGTGGAGCTGCCCCACTTATCAGGAGGTATAACATGGGAAATGTTCCATATAGTGGGGATGGTGGCTTCAGATATAGTCCGGTTGCTCAAGATTGAGACGAGGTATGCAATAGCGGTTAGACCCTTTTGTAAGTATTCTGCAAGGAGGAGAATTACTGACCATAAAAAGACATCTGCATTCATCAAGACCATCAACATTTGCAGACTTTAACACCTTAATTTATAGTCTCCCATCTTTCTTTCTTTTTCTTTCTTCTTATTTTACATCTCTAGCATTAGTGAGGAACAAGCTGTAAACATCCAACTGAAGGGCCCAGTTTTGCAGCTTTTTAGTCAAAAGTTTAGTGGGGAGCAAAAAACCTTTCAAAATACTATACTCATTTTACATGGTTTAGTGACAGCTGACTGCGAGGAGTGCCTTCTGTGTGGAGTCTGCATGTCCTCCCTGCGGTTGGGTGGGCGTTCGAAAGACATGCGTAAATGGGTGTGCCTTCATTGAAAGTTGAACGTTGAGCTGGCACCTTGGCGTTTGTCAAAATCTACCACTAATCATTTGCGAACCGGAGTTCCACTGTGGCGACCCCTAACCGGGAAAAGCCGAAAGACAACAACAACAACAGTGACAGCTGACTCGTGCAGTTTGGCTCCTTTTTGGTCAGGCCTCTTGGGGGCTCCCTCCTTTGCTCTGGTAGGAATTACAATGGGTTAAGTAATTTATGAAAAAATGTGGAAAAGTAGATCAGAACAAGGAGTGCAAATCCCATCTAGTGTCACTTAGAAATGATGATGGAACCCCCCAGTTGGAATCATGTATGGGGATGGCTTGCAGGAAGGGTGTTCCTAGTGTTTAAGAAAGCCCATGGACTTGGGTGCCTAAAAGAGTAAAAAATTATAAAAAAGTCTAGCTTTATTTCATGGATAAAACAAAATCCCCAAGATGTCCTGTTTCACAAGGGCAGCAATGGGACAGTGTCTGAAAAAATAAAGGGGTTATACTTGGCTAGTTGAGTGGCTCTTATCATACGAGGGAGAGGGTACACAGAGTTCTAGTACTGGTCCCAGTATTAATTTATATGACCACTTTTTAATAGGTATAGTTCACCATTTTTGGTTAAAGCCCATTACCTAGTTTTAAAAAAATAGGTAGATAACTGCCACTGATTAGCTGATTCAAATGGAGCAAGTGTTAACTTCTCTCACACAAAGCTAAGATCCCAAGGAGGGGGCCACTAGTTTTATTGTAAGTCTCTTATGCAAACCCCTTTCAAATACATTCTGTCATGAGAATGTACTGAAAGAGGAAGATCCATGGGCAGACATACTGAAATGGCTGATAGAGGAGTGGAAAAGGCCATAGGATAGTAATTCACATAAATATTGTAAATCCAGAGAACAGCCAGCCCTCAATGGGTGCTGGTTATATTGTTGGCAGCAACTGCAAAACCTTTCTCCATTTGCTGATATATGATTTTCTACTAGCAGACTTTCTTACCTCCATTAGTACCTGATGCACATACTCAGTAAACAGATGCCTAAAGGGAATCAAGACCCTATCATCACAGCAGTAAGCTGAACTTTACTGGAGTCTGGGTGTATCAAACACCACTGATTTTGTGTGAACAGATCCATTCTGTGAGGAAGCTTGGGGTAATTGCCCCTGGCTATTTCTAAAAGAAGGGAGAACTACTTCTGTCTGGGCCAGAAGAGAGTCACCACAATGATATTTGAGGGATTCCTTCTGAATCTTCAGAAGTACCCTGGATATCAGTGGAGAGAATTGGAAAAGCATGCAGGAACATTCCTGTCCAAGGAAAGGAAATGGTATATGTTTTCCAGGTCTTCTTGCATGGAGTTTAGGACAGAATTTTGCCAGTTGATTGCTCAGAGAGGAGGCAAAGAGGTCTAATTGAGGAACACCCCACAGATAGATGAAATCTTGGAAGATCCCCGGATCTAGTTTCCATTCGAGAGGGTCTGCCTTGGTCCTGCTCAGTTTGTTTGCCACACAATTATGTTCTGACAGAATGTAGAATGCCTGTAGAGTGAGATTGTGCTGTACCGCTATATCTCAAGCTAACATGGCTAGTCTGCAAAAGGGTTAAGAAATGGTTCCTCCTTGCTTGTCAATGTACCACATCACTGTGGTATTGTCTGTATCTAGTTGAAGAGGTCCCAGGAACCAAAGATAGTTCAGAGAATTGTGTGCCTTGATCAGGGCAAGCATCTCCTTTATATTTATGCGCTTGCATCTGTCCTTGGTGTTCCATCCCTCCCTTGTACTTTTCTCTCTCCTGAACCTGCTCCCTAAGCAAAGCCTGACAAATCTATGGTGACTGAATGCTTTGAAGCAGGCAGGGAGAAGGGGAAAACCTTGATTTAAGGATCTCTGTTGTCTCCACTAAGTATTTTCTCTTCTGACAAACCCCATAAAGGCTGTTGATGCTGGGACCAAAGAGATTTCAGATACCATTGTATATTTAGGTACAAAAAACAGTCCAACAGAGCAAAACCAACTAAAATGTGTTGATGGAAAAAAGAACCACACCACGAATCCACTAAATAAATATATTTTCTTATGTAGCGTCTTGTTACGGGGATCATGAGAATCATAGACTACATGAGACCCAAAATTCTGAGGTATTCCTTCACAGTGATCAAAGTCTGTATGGAAAACCTTAGGAATAGATCTAGATATAAAGATCTGTTTTTCCTGTGGAAAAAAAAGCTCTTTGAACCTAGGTGTCTAGCTGACGTGCCAGGAACACAGTCCTACGTGAGAGAGTCAAGAAACACTTTTGAATGTTCTCTTGAAATTCCAGCTTGTGCAAGAGATCACTCACCCAACACAGAGATTCCAGATTTTTTGAAAAAAGTTAAGCAAGTCATCTAAATATGGAAAAATGTGGATACCCTTTAGCCTGCCATGAGCTGTAATTGGAGCTAGACACTTTGTGAACACTCTTGGTGCAGTGGATAGTCCAAATGGTAAGGCAGACAGCTGATAATGTGATCCTGACGCACAAAACTTTAAACTCCTGAAGTCTCGATGAATAGGAATGTGATAAGCATCTTTTATGTCTAGTGCTGCATGGATACTTCAAAGAGGAAGAAGAGGCAACAGGTTGTGAAGTAACATCATTTTGAATCTGGGCACTGTCAGCAATAGGTTTAGGAAAGAAATAACCAGAACTGGTCTCTAAGCATTTTCTTTCTTTGGGACTAGGAACATCCTTGAATAAAACACCTTCTCCACCTGGGCAGGAGGAACTAGTTCCATCACTCCTTGGAATAGCATGTGATGAAGAACAGGTGGAAACAAAACAATCTGATCTGCAGGATGAGGAATGACCCCCTGGAAAGGAGGAATTTTCTCACTGCCAACTGTAATCCTTATGAATGATTTTCAGAACCCATTTGTCTGAATCAATCTGTTGACACACAGAAAAATGGAAATTCAGATTGGAAGAGAGAGACAGGGTTAGGGTGGGAGGATGTCAGAAGGTCTCCTGAACAGTCCTTCAGACTTGTTGGAATGTCCTTGGTTTTAGGAGGTTTGAGACTTCTTTTTGGACCTCTTTGCCACTTCTTCTTAAGCATCTGTTTACCTGAATTCTGTTCAGAGGGGTTATTTTGTATTTTGCTGAAACTGAATGATGAGAAAGAAAATCCCTTGAGCAATTTAGAAAAGGAGGGCTGAAAAAATATTGAATAGATTAGCTTGCCCCTTTCATCACACTCTTTGATCACCTCTGCAGCAAAGGAGTCAAAAACTAAATATCCAAGGCAGAATTTAAAATCTAATTTTTAACATTATCTGGAAGGTTCTGAGAATGCAGGCAAGCGAACAGTGGCCATAGCCCTGGAAGAAGTATAAACAGAGGCATACACACAATGCAAACAATGAGTTGTGACCTTTGCAATAGATGAAACCAAGTTATTTAATGCAGATTTTTCTTCACAAGAAGAAACTGTTGATAAAACATTCCTCATACTTTCACAATATGTCAGAATAAACTTTAACATATTAGCCTGACAAATTACAATTCTGAAATTCAAAGCTGCAGAAGTATACACTTTTTCCTAATACCTATCCATAATTTCCCATCCTTATTAGAAAAAGTAAGACTGGAATTAACTAAGTGCTTAGCAGGAGAGGAGTCAACTAAGGCTATAGTTGCTGGATCGGGTTTGGGAATAGTATGTAAAAATTTAAAAGACTGAGGAACTTTATACATCCTATCTGCTTTTTTAGGGACAGCTGGCTGTCAGGAAAACTACAAACAGTAAGACACACATCCTCTAAAGCAGACAAGACAGGAAGAGTGGGTGTAGGGTCTGGAAAATCCTTATGTAATAACCCAGTATATTTGAGGGACTGAAAAGCCCCAGTGTTCTTCCACTGAAAACAATGGTACATTCTAGCAATACTCTCAGAGAACAAGAACTCTCCTTTGAGTCTCAATCAGAATCATAGGATCACTGGAGCACAGGAGGTTACTAGGCTATCGACCCGGAAGCAATTCCAAGCCTAGCTGTTTCATCCCAATGTAATACCATAAATACTCTAGTCAGTATCCAGGATTGTATTTAGTAATGCCTGCCCATGTTCAGCAGGGTTGTGGGTGCTATCTCCAGTAAGAATTTATGGTGTTCCATCCACTCGTCTAGGTTCCTTTTGAACAGTGTCATAAAGGTACTCTGCTTCACATGAATTGGCAGCCTATTCCAAAGACACAGCAATCGGTGGGAGACAAATCTGTCCCTAAAGCACATCCTATTCAAGTCACAGGCCATATTTAGGTCCCTGGAACAGGTAGCTTTAGTCCAATTTGATTTACGGATGTACAGCAAATTCATTAAGTTTGGGTCAGAGAATTGCGCTGTAAACCAGGCATAAGTCTCCCCTTAGAAGTCTAAATAATACTGAGTATAGTGACAGGGATTTTAGTCGGTCTGTGTAAGTTACGTGCTGGAGTCCCTTGATCTTTTTAGTTAGAAATCTCTGAGGTCTCTCTAATTGCTGCAGGTGCTTTGTACAGTACATGCTGAAAGGGGGATTATACTCAATTATGGGCCTAATTAGTGATGAGTATAGAGAAGTTAAAACCTCCTTCACTCTAGAAGCAATGTCTTTGTTAATCATGTGTTACATAGAAAGCATTCCTTACTACAGTAGACACATGGCGGTCAAAGCTAAGGTCACAGTCTACCTGTGATCCAAGACCTCTTACTATTTCGTAGGTACGTAGGGTATTGTTGTTAATTTGATAGTGTGAAGGAACTTGTTTTTACCGAAGGGAATGATGATGCATTTCTTTGCATTCAGTTTGAGACTATGACGAAGACACCAGTCATTGGTCTGAATAAGACCCTCCTGAAGTATACTGACATAATTTGGGGATTCAATAATTGCACCCAGTTTGCAGTCGTCTGCAGACTTGGTCAGCCACAGCCCCTTAGTTTTGCCTGAACCTTTGAGAAGCATATACCAAGCAGTAGGGGGCCCAGCACTGACCCTTGTGGCACCCTGCTGGATGATTTGGAGTCACCCAGTTTGATAGCGGGTGACCGGTCTGTAAGCCAGTTGACAACCCATCTTACAACAAAGGGATTTACATTTAGTTTGCTAAGTTTATCGGTAATGCCAGAGTAAGGGATTGTGTCAAAGTCGTTTGCCAAGTTAAGTTATGCTGTATGCACAGATTTGCCCTTATCAATGGCCCTGGTCAAAGTTTTGAAGAAATCCACCAGGTTTAACAAACAAGATCTGCCCTTGATGAAGCTGAATTGGGTCGGATCCAGAGTATGGAGGTCGCCTATGTCTTTATTTATGAGGGCCATGATGAAATGATTCATGGCTTTACAGATTAGGCTGGTCAGACTTATAGGTCTATAATTCCCTGGGTCTGTTGCTAAGCCACCTTTGTGGAGGGGAATGACTGTTGCTGTTCTCCATTCTGCAGGAACAATACCTGTGATTAGGCTGTGATTGAACAGGGTACTTAATGGTGATGCTTGTTCATGTTTTAGTTTGTTTAGAAGACAGCCTGGGATGCCATCTGGCTCCATACAGGCTATGTTTTTTTGCCTTAGACAAGGCTTTAATGACCCACTCTTTGGATATGTAGGGTGGGGGGATCAAGGTTTGTGATAGGTTTGGAGGGTATAAGGGAGTGAAATTTTCACCAAATCTGTCCACTAGCAAGTTTGCTATCACTGCAGGATCAGTGTGTCTGACACCATTAGTCACTAGTTCGGCACATGCTTGGGTCCTACCTTTTAGGCTACGTACGTAGCTGTAAAAGGCCTTATGGTTATCCTTGACTGTGACTGCTAAATTTTTCTTAAAGTTACCCTTAGAGGATTTGACATGTTGCCTTATTTGCCTGCTGAGGCTGAGGAGGGTGCTTTTCCATTGTTGGGGCCTCGCCCATTTCTCTGACAGACACTTTTTGCATTTGTTGTAAAGTTTGTTGATGCTAAATGCCCACCAGGGTAGCTTGTTTTTACTTGGGGCTCTGGCTTTGATTCTGTCTGGAAAGGCTGAGTCTATACACTTATACAAGTGATTATACAGGGCTTTAATGTAAGCTTTGGTGTAGTTACCACTTCCAGGTGGGGAAGGAGCTTGGAAGGCATTTATGCATTCCCCTTGGACGGTATAGTTTGCTTTGGTGAATTTTTTTAGTCTGACTTCACCCATTGTGAGTTCTGGCATTAGTGCCAGCTCAAAGGCGACTGATTTGTGGTCAGATATGACTAATGGTGATCCAACAGTTGCAGTGGTGCATCTGTTTGTCATGTTAGTGAGGACCAGATCTAGTATGTTTGTTCCTCTTGTTGTGGTTTGATCAATTTGTTCCAGAGCATTTGAGTTACCAAAGTTAAGGAACTTTTGTGCTAGTGAGTTAGGGCTAGAGTAGGTTTCCCAGTTGATGGCGGGATAATTGAAATCCCCCATGACCAGAGTGTTTGGCAACATTTGGAATGACTCCAGTTTGGTCAAGTAGGCCTTGTGCACATCATGATCTATAGAGAGGGATCTATAACTAGCTATGACTTGAATGGAGGGTCTTACTCACAGTAATCTGAACTTGGAGGAACTCCATAGAGTTGTCCAATCTAACAAGGCGGGAGGTGAATTTATATCCCTAATATACATAGGGAACACAGCCTCCTTTGGTTCTCACACATTCGTTTTGCGGTCTGAAGCTGTGGAAGTCACTATAGCCTTGCACAGCCTGCTTGGGACACACACTCAGAGAGCTCAATATTGTCTCTCTTCATACATACAGTGAATTGGACGGTGCAGTGGTGCAGCGGTAGCATTGTCACCTCACAGCAAGAGGTTCTCCGGTTCGATTCTCAACTGGGGTGCCTTCTATGTGGAGTCTGCATGTCCTCCCTGTGTTCGTGTGGGTTTTCTCCGGGTGCTCCAGTTTCCTCCCACGTTACAAAGACATGCATCTGGAGCATTTCTCCCCGGGCCTCTGCTGAAAATTGGCTTTGTTCCAAGTCGGACTTTCCCAGTTAACAAATGTTAAACAAAATAAAATAAAATACAGTCCAGTGAATTGCATCTCAGGTTGTTCACTCCAACATGAGCTATGACAGAGTCATAATGGTACTTGTTGCTGAGACCTGAGTGCATGTGTGATCTGAAGAATCCTGGCACCGGACAGGCAGCTGACTGTGACTTTTGCCTTTTCTAACCTGATGAATGGGACATCCGTGTTTTTTGATTTTTGAGTGTTACGCCTTCAGGGCTTGGTAGGTAAGACACTGGTGTTGTTATGTGTCTCTGGTGTTTTGGTAAGTTTTTCTAAAAGAACCTCCATGCATGTTGTTTATGTGCTGGGTACGTACTACGTGTATGAGTAGTAGTACTATGTGCATGAGTAGTGGTGGGAGAGTTGACTACCTCTTCAGTGTTACTGTTTCGAGTGTGAGAGAGCAGGGATTCAAGATTCTTAGTGTAGATACCTCTCTCGCACTCTGTAGTAGACTGAGTTATTAGTAGAGAGTTGCAAGTGTACATGAGGCAGTTGCTACTCTGCCTCAGGAAACCCAAGTCAACAAGGCTGGCAGAAGAAACAAGGGTAGTCCAACTGTCCATAATGCTAGGTTTAAAGAACTGTTATCACAAAGGGGTGCTTTCAGAAATGATCTAAGAGATGCACAGTAGATGAGTATTTCTGACGGGATTTTTGGCTGGTGGTTTAATGGGTCACAGATCACTAACAATACTTTACAAACCGGAGATGTACTAAAGATGAGGCCTACACTAATGTACTACAGCTGTATCTAAGGGAAAAATTGTCAGAATTACTTGTTCAGCTATGGTGCACAACTGTGCAACAGTGCTCGGTGCTGTGCAACGTGAAAACAAGCAGAAATACACTCAAATGCTTGGCTTAAATAACAGAAGCTACAAATGTTAAAACTCAAAAAAGCCAGTGAAGCTGCTTACTCCAAGCCCTAGACCAACCACCCTTCCTCAGACAGGTTCCAATCAGTACACTTCTCTCACAAGGGTGTAAAAGGGACCCTTACAATCAAAGATGGCTTGGAAAGTGTGCTCAGAATACAACAGCCACTACAAATGTACCCAGATGCAGCAAACTTGCATTTGAACTATGCTACAGCTACTAGCTAAACTATTTTAGGAAGGAAACACTAAAATAATGTTTTAAACAGCAGAAAAATAGCAGTGAAGAATGGAAGGATGGGAGGTTGAACCAGAAGAAACTCAGACAACATGGATCTATTGTTATGGTAAGTACACAATTTTTGCATCCAAGGTTGCTTATTTTCATCCGATTCAACATATAAGACAGACTCCCAAGCGCTCTTACAGGATGGTATCAAAGAAGGACATTCGTGAGGATGGTGGAGCCAAAGAAAGATTGAGACCTGGATTGTACATCCAGTTTTTAATGTGAAACAAAGGTATGCACAATGGACCAGGTTGCTGCTAATAGATGTTGTCAAAGACTGTTGAGATAGCCTCTGCTCTGGATAAGTGGGCCTTAGGTTTGGGCTGTAATTGAAACGCAGTGTTGCATAGACAAAGGAAATGCAATATTTGATAACCATCTGGATAGAGTAACTTTTGTAACAACTTTTCCAAGCCCAGCATTAGAATAGGCAATAAAAAGTTGATATTTTCTAAATTTCTTTATTCGATGCATATAGAATCTGAGTTGGCAATGCACATTCAGCACATGTAGAACGGATTCCCCTTTGCTCAAAAACTTAGGAAAAATGCAGGTAGCTCTATGGATTAATTTAATTTTGCTATAGATGCCACCTTAGGAATGAAGGATGGATTAGTTCAAACAGAAACCTGATCTTTATGCAACACTAAGTAAGGAAGTTTACATAAGACTGCCTGTAGCTGTGAAATCCACTTTGCAGGGGTGATGGTGACTTTGAAAATTTTTTCCAACTCAAAAATGTAATAAATGCAGTGGCCGTAGATTCAAAGGGAGGATGAGCTAGGGCCTGGACCATAATAGTAATATCCCATGGAGGTACTAGATCTCTGATGGGGACACAGTAGAAAGGTTCCTCTAAGAAAAGTTTTCAAAATTTTAAACAGCCACAGAAGCATCATTCTGTCCAGTATGAAAGTTGGAAATCACTGCCATCTGAATGCTGATAGCAGAGTAGCTGGATCCTTGATGAAAAAGTTCAGCAAAAAATTCTAAGTTTAATAGAATGGGAGCAGAGAAAGGACCCAAGCCCTTGGCCACTGCCAAAAATGAAAATTTTTCCATTTACTGTTGTAGACATTCTTTGTAGTAGGTTTCTGGGAGGCTGCTATTATATTAACATTACTGGGAACCCTGGTATTTCAGGCTATATTCAGCTAGCTGTCCCTGGTTTCATGGTAGACTGATCCGGTGGTAGCATTCTGGATGGGTAAGAAAGATCTGGATATTGATCCAGCACCCATGATGGGCAGACGTGCAGGCCACAGAAACGGGAACTATGTTTATCAGGGCGAAAAGTGGGCAATGAGGATTACTTTGGCCTTGCATGGTCTGGCTTTCTGAATTAATTTGTTCATTAGGGGTAGTGGGGAAAAGGCATACAGGAGCCCGAGGGGGCAAACTGTGGATGAGAGCATCCCTCAGTGATTGACCCCGAGGAGGGATCTGGGCAAAGTAACTGCTAAATTTGTTGTTCAGGTAGGAAGCAAATAGATCACATGAAGGTTGGCACAAGTGGCTGAAAATTAGCATTACCACTGTTAGACTGAGGGACCAATCATGAGGAGTTAGAATAGTCCTGGTCAACTTGTTTGCTAGAACACTGGAACACCCCGGAATGTGCATTGCTATCAGAAAAGAGTGTGAAGATATCACCCACTTACAAACCCTCATGGCTTCTCAACATAAGGATGAGAATGAATTCCTCCTTGTTTGTTGATGTACCACTCTACAGCCATATTGTCTGATTGTATGGCTCACACCCTTGAGGAGGGCATCCTGAAAAGCCTGCAAAGCAAGGAGGACCACCTTTAACTCCAAGACACTGATGTGAAGACTGTGGTTCATCATCCCTTCAAAATGTCCCCTTCCTTGAATGAAGGCATCTATGGTCACTCCTGCTGTCAGTGTGACTGGATGAAAGGGTGGCCCTTGTGTTATTGACAGTGAGGTAATCCAGCATGCAACTTCTTGTGAGATGAATCCTGGTATGCAAAAGATTAAACTTCTGAGACCACTGAACTGTAAGCATTCACTGAAGAATTTGCATGTGGTATCAAGCCAAGGGAACTATTAATATGGCATGGGACTCCAGATGTGGAGACTATTCTGGCAAGAAGTGGTTAAAAACAAGGAACCAGCAACAGACAGGACCATCATGGCAGAAATAGAGCAGTTCATTGATGGCAGCACTTTCATGCCATGTTGTTAAACTTGACTCATCATGTATTGTTTTCATCAGTAACGTTAACCAACTCTAAGGTTACTTGACATTTTTTTTGGGGGGGGGGGTAGTCACACATCTTTACCCCAAGGTTATACTACCTTGGTATGGGCATTTGAAAATTGAGGGGCTGTAGCAAATGCAAGTGCAAATTGGCTTGCCACACTCAAGTTTTTTTGTTTTTGTTTAGCATCAGAAACTGTGAATTCTAAATGTGTTTTGATGGTATGGCACTTAACCAGTCCTGTTGTTGATATGTACCTGATTAAAGGGCATGCACGTTAGGCACAATTTGGCATCACTGGTACACATGCTTGCTTTTCTTGGGAGTACAGCAAGGAAAAAGAAGTTATGTACTCACCATAACGTTCCATGTGAGTTGTTCATCTCACCTTCATTCTTACGGATGGGGTTCAGAGCCGATCCTCGGCTCCAAGTCGGCCTACTACAAAGCTCGAGGTCTTCAGACAGCTCGAGGCCAAGTCCCTATCCCATGATGCACCTTGAGTTACCTCAGATCTTGTTTGCTGCCTCTAATAGTACCATATGCCAGTCTATCACTTTTTTAGGTAAAAACCATAGAAAGATAAAGCCACCATGATAAAACTAGAATCTCGATCCTCGAGAAATTCTGGAGGGGGTAGGAGGGTGGGAAGTAAGAATGAAGGCGAGATAAACAACTCACATGGAACGCTATGGTGAGTACATAACTTCTTTATGTGAAGTTGTTCTATCTCGCCGTTCATTCTTATGGATGGGTAGCGTCCCAAGCACCATCTTTCTCGGGTGGCTCACAGGAGTATGTTTTTCAGGACAGTATAACCAAAGGAGGCCCTGACCGTGGAGGCCCTATCAACTTTGTAATGAGTGATAAAGGTATGAGGATTTGACCAAGTGGCTGCTGCACAAATATTGTCTATAGGAAGTCTAGCAGAAAAAGCAGAAAATATGGACACTGCTCTGGTAGAATGAGCCTTAATTTTGTGTTGTAGAGGTAAATCAGCAGCTGAGTAAGTGAAAGTGATGCAATTAGATAATCATTTAGATAGTGTTGTTTTTGCCACTGGCATACCTTTCCTAGAATCTGAAAAGGTAACAAAAAGTTGTTCTGATCTTCTGAATTCTTTGGTTGTATCCAGGAAGAATCTGAGCTGTCTGTGAACATCAAGCTTGTGCAGCATATACTCTAAGTTGTTGGTGTGTTTGGGGAAAAACACTGGTAAATCTGTAATTTGGTTAAGGTTAGCTTCAGTACAAACTTTAGGTAAGAATGAAGGATTTGTTTGCAGTGAAACTCTGTCAGCATGAAAAACCAAATATGGAGGTTTTATGGACTAGGTCTGTAGTTCCGATACTCTTTGGGCAGACGTGATGGCTACTAAAAAGATAGTCTTCCAAGACAAAAATTTCAAATCACATGAGGAAGCTGGCTCGAAGGGTGGGAGAATAATGTGTGAGAGCATAAAATTTAGGTTCTATGGAGAATAAGGAGACTTAACTGGTGGTCTGAGGTGGAAGGTCCCTTTGAGAAAGGCTTTGGATAGCTTGTGTGACATTATGTTAAGTTCTTCAATACCAAAATGAAAATCAGAGATGGTGGCAAGCTGTACCCGTATTGTAGCTACTGCCGCTCCTTTGTTGAAAAGCATAGTCAGAAATTTTAATTTATAGGAAATAGAGGCTTGGTAGGGATCAATGTTATTCTGAGAAGCCCATATAGAAAATCTCCTCCATTTGCTAAGGTACAACTTCCTAGTAGCTGATTTATGGAGCAGCCAAGCTGTTAATTTTAGGGACTGAAGGGAGGGATGAAGAGCCCCCGACGAATGCGTCATTGGGTCCAGAATCCAAGGCTCTTCCAACAGATGAAGTCGAAGGAAGGGGAACCAAATCTGACGAGGCCAATGAGGGGCTATTAGAATGAAGGTCCTTCCCAGGGCTTTTGCTTTCTCTAGTACTTTGGGTATCAGGGGAATTGCTGGGAAAGCATAGAGGACACCCGGAGGCCAATCGTGTATGAATGCATCCCTTGGGGAATCTCCCGGAGGGGGAATCAAGGCAAAGTAGCTTCTGCATTTTGTGTTCATGTGGGAAGCAAAAAGATCGCACCAAGGATGGCCCCATCTGCGGAATATTCTCTCCGCTATATCTTTTTTGAGGGACCACTCATGAGGCAACAAAACTGTCCTGCTCAATTTGTCTGCAATCACGTTGGATTTCCCCGGGATGTGCATTGCTATCAGAAAGAGCTGGGTGGATGTAGCCCACTGCCATACTCTTAGGGCCTCTCGACAAAGGGGATATGACCTGGTTCCTCCTTGTTTGTTCAAGTACTAGACCACTGACATGTTGTCCGTCTAAATCGCAATTGTCCCCAGAGGAAGAGTCCTGAAAGTACTGCAACGCCAAGAGTGCTGCTCTCATCCCCAGGACATTGATATACAGATGTGTCTCTTGTTCGGTCCATGTACCTTGGGCTGTTCTTCCCTGAAAATGTCCCCCCACCCGATCAGGGAAGTGTCTGTGGTCACTGTGGCCGATGGTGAGGGTAGGATAAAACGACAACTTATCGTTACTTGAACAGAACTGCACCAAAGATAAAAAATCCAACAAATTTATTCCACAATGATAAGAGTTTAGCTCTTTCGTCAAAAGTACATTACATTGACTTCTTCAGAACTACATAACACACTTGCTACTGATTTAAATAACCTGCCCTACTCCACAATTGGTCAACCAAGAAGGTTGTCATTTCCTGTTAAAAAATGTCATATCCTACTACAAAGGTAGGTCATTTCCTAAATACTCTTACAAGAATTATTAAACCAATAATACCCCAAAAATAAAACATATGTTGAAAACTTTTAGTTATGTACTCACCATAACTTCAGATGTTTGGGATCATCCATCCTACATTCATTCTGACTGATGGGTTTGGAGCTGATCCCTCGGCTCCGCATTCAAATGCTTAAGAGTCTAGTCTCTTATCTCTTATTATACATCCTATATCCAGGATGCACCACCAGTCCCCCCCAGATTGTTTTTGCATACATGTTTCAAAGATTGAAGGGACTGATGCCGATGTCCCGACTGATGGATTAGCAAGTCCGATTAGGTCTAAGTCCCACGATCCCACACTGCATGCTTTCTTTCAGGTAAGGAAATATCTTCTGGGCCAGTATGGGGGGCATCAGTATCATTGACAAGACCCCAGTTTGTTGCTTTTTTGAATAACTTTGGGAAGAAGAAGAAGAGGAAAGGCAGGAAGGAGCCAAGGTTGTGCTTGAGCATCCAGCATCTAGAGCATCCATGGCACATGATCAAGGAGAAGAGATGAACCGGTTTTTGTGTTTGTGCAAATTGCAAATGTGGAGTGGTCCCCATCTCTTGAAAACCTGGGCGAAAACTGTGGAAACCTAACCTGATGCATTAGGGACCATTAGTTGTGAGAGAGTGAGGAGAGAGTTAATTTATTTGTCCAATGTCCTTTACCGACATGTTGTCTGTGTGGATGGCGATGATGCCCTGAGGAAGAAACTTGTGTAGGCTTGTAGGTCCCTTTTGCATATATCCGTATCATGATGTGATGATTGAGGAAGATCCCTGAAAGGACCATTGAGTTGACAAGCACTGAAGAATCTCATGTGTAATCTTGCCAGAGGACTAAAAGGAGAACCGTGGAAGACATTGAACTAAAACTTGTAACCATCCTGGTGGGGGCTTTGGGGGGGGGAGCGATTGAGAGAGATCAGGCTATGAAGTTTTCTGGGGACTGGTAGTGGGTGCATCCTGGGATATAGTAAGCTCAGCCATAAGACTTGTGGCGAGATAGGATCACATAACATCATTATATAAAGGAAACAGCTTTTAATTTTAACATGGAACTGATAGAGATTTTATCATTGAGCCCAGGTGGCACACATGCATTTAACCTTATTTGCCACTCGAGTTCTAAAAATTCAAGAAAATCATCAACAGGTCCACCCCTTACACCCAAGTCAACCTGCTCTAATACAAAAAACTTGAAACAGTTTGTGGGATGTAATTTAATGTGCTTAAATAAGGAGTTAGTCTCCCTATATTTGTTGATATCATAACTGTGTTGATAAATCCGTTGTCTTAAAGCTCGGACAGTCTTACCCACATAGTAACAGTCGCAACCTGTACAGGATGTGACATATAAAACCCCCTTGCTGTAACAAAAGTACTTTTTGTGTGTGGTGATTTCCCCAAAATTCCTAAGTTTAATAAATTCGGCATCAACAATAAAAAAAACATTGGGTGCATCTTCCACATCTGAAAGTGCCACCTGGTCCTGATGCCACTTTTGACTAAACCTTTGAAAGATGTACACTTTTTGTACACCACCAGGGATTTTTCACATAATTTGTTAATGATATTCTCGTCAATACGAAACATATTCCAACAATCACAAATGATGCTTTTGATATAAAAAAAATCAGTAGTGAAAGGTAATACTAATGCCCTGCTGCAATTGTTCATTTTCTCAGTTCCTAGGGGTCTAACTAACCCCAAAGGGTTATCCAATAATATTCTATAAACCCCATTAGTTGTTTTTTGTTGCACCTCCCCTATTATGTCATTAACGAATTGAGGGGGGTAGCCTCTTTTCTGAAACATCCCCAGTAGGAGGTCGCACTCTCTAAAAAAATCATCATCCTCTGAAACCATTCTGGCCAATTTTACATAGTGACCCTTCACAAGGGATTTCTTCTGGTGCAAGGGGTGCCAACTCTCGAAATGCAAAAGAGAGTTGGAATACATGGGTTTCCTATAGAGATGTGATGTGAATCTCCCCTTGGAATAATCCTTCCTGATAGTCACATCAAGGTAATTCAACATATCATGATCCTTGGTCATGGTAAACTTCAGAAAAGTGGTGGTGTTATTGATATAATTGAAAAACTTATCCAACTCGTCTTCACTACCATGCCAAAATAAGACCAAATCATCAAGGTACTGCCCATACAATACCCACATGTCCTTGAACTCTGAGTTCACAATATAAAGGTCCTCCCACTGAGCAAGTACTATGTTGGCAAACGACGGTGCACAACAGGCACCCATGGCCACCCCTTGCACTTGTTTAAACATTTTCCCCTCAAAGAAATTAAATTATTGTCTAGAACCATCTCTATATAGGATCTGATGGTGAGGATGGTTTCATGATTTAATGAGTTCTGCTTACATAAATAATCATAGAACCATTCAATACCCACATCATGGGGTATTACAGAAAAGAGGTCCCTCGCACCAATCGTAACCAATATGAGACATTCATTGCACATTTCATGTTTGATTTTAGACAGGAAATCCCATGAGTCTTTGATAATAAGGTCCCTTTCATCCAACACATGTTTAACTGAACAGTCAACAAACTTGGCCAGACTAAAAGTTTTCGATGCTTTGGCATCCACAATTGGCCGAAGTGGGGGATTAAAAATACTCTTGTAAATTTTTGGGATTCTGAAAATGGTCGGAATCCTAGGATGCTTTGTCTCTAGGAACCTAAAGGACTCCAATGTGATATGTTCATTTAATAATAGTTGCTCTAGATCTAGAGCAATACGTCTATAAGCTATATTAAGCTCATTAATGGAGACCTCAGTATAGGTGTCACTCAACAGCAGGCCTATCATCCCGCTGTTGTAGTCCCTAGCATCCATAATAACTAATCCTTCTCCCTTGTCAGGTTTCATAATCCGAATGTCACTATCTATTATGTTGTGTAATAACCTTTTTTCTTTATTAGTCAAATTGCTAGTCCCATCATGTTCCACATAGTGATTGCAGTGAGATGTTATTTTTCTACATTGTCTCTCACAAAAAGCTTCAAACACTTCCACCAATGAGTGCACAGGTGGAATGAATGTGCTTGGTTTTGTAAAGGGGCTAGTGTTGACCAAACGATTACTAATAGGGTCACCCCCTGTGAAAAGAAAAGAGCCAAATTAAGCTTCCTAATTTAGATTTTAAACTGTAAAATGGTATTGATAATGTCAGTTTTACACGTTGGCACAAAATTAAGCCCTTTCGAAAACAATTCTGCCCATTCAACAGTTACACTGGTCTTACTGTAATTGTACCCTTAAAATCATTACCTAGGTTGGAAATAATACTGCAAACATTGGCATCACTTATCTCCAATGTTGCTACTGTTGTGACCCCCCCCCACTGATTCTGGTAATTCGAATGTCCATAATTCACATTGCCTTGCCTCCCCCCCTCCGGTTCATTAACCGCTGAGATCTCCTCAGGGGGGTGGGTCTAAAGGGGTGTTGTGCTCAGAATTAACGCCATCATAATCCTCATTTTTAACATTACAATCATCCTGCCTATCAGACCACCTAGCCTGTTGCCCTTCAGGTGGATCTGGATAAGTCCTACCTAATTCATAATCAGTTTTATCTCTTAATAATGTTTTCTGTTTCTTGTTTTTAAACTGTACCAAATCATTTTTCACATTTTTGAATAAGTTGTTAAATTCAATCATTCTATGCTGAAAAAGCAAGTCCCTTTTAATTTCATGATCAAGTCCATTAATGTCTTTGAGCAAACCAGCTATTTTCCTGTTGTTGTCACTAATAAAAATATTAAGTAACTCACACCCTTGCCTGTTAAAAAACGCTTTGAGGTCCTTATGTAGTTGTGAGTCTTTCACCAAACTTGTTGGGTATTTCCAAGTCCTTAAACCCTAAGGAATCTGCTCCCTTCTTAAACACTCATTAAAGTACTCATTTTCCAACTGCAACTTTTTATACTTCCATAAAAGTTCCTTAAAGCAACAAAACTGGTCATCCAAGCTCCCACAACTGTTGTTAACATTGACAATACGGCCACAAAGCCCAATATCATTTTGAAGCCAGTCGTCAACAGAAAATGAAAGCGTGACGTCATCACGGACACCCAGCAACGTACCTGATCCAGTAGCATTGCTGTTAACATTGTTAGTAGCTCCACAACTTTTGTTATTAGAACACCCGTTAGAACACATAATCCGTTCTGCAGGTGTAATTAAAGAATTGTCAGGGCTTTCAACTTGCATAGAATTAAAGCCCTGAGAGTGAACTAACCCTCGCTAATTCATAAGCAAGTCGACCTTGGCAGACAATTGGGCAACAGAGGAAGTAAGCAATGTCACAGATTGCAATAATGAGTTGAAATTGATGTTACCAGTACTACTAAGGTCTTCACCTTCATCCATGACAACCACAAACTGAGAAAAACAAAAATGCCCAAACCCAGAAAAAAAATGAATGGAGGAAATAACCAAGAGCACTGCACCAAAGATAAAAAATCCAACAAATTTATTCCACAACGATGAGAGTTTAGCGCTTTTGTCAAAAGTACATTATATTGACTTCTTCAGAACTACATAACACACTTGTGTGTTATGTAGTTCTGAAGAAGTCAATGTAATGTACTAAAGCGCTAAACTCTCATCAGAGCCACAATCTCCTCCCGCACCGAAGCCGTAGGCTCCGAGCCCGAGGTAGGAGCCGAGCTCACCCGAGCCGAGGCCCCGAGAGGAAGAGTTGGCACCGACAAGTTGGTGCGGCTATCCTCTCTGGACCCGACCGGAGAGTGTCGGTTCCTAGAGTCCTCAGTCGGCACCGAGAACGTCCGAGCAGATGGAGCCAATGACACTGGAGCAGGTGTCGGCTCCAAGGGATCTACAATCATCAGGTCAGCCTCCTCCGGCTCCAAAGGTCCGGTATGGCTCATAGGAGGAGCAGACAATTCAAGAGTAGTGGTCTTCGGCTCCAACGGTTGGGCCTGAGCCGACAGCAATTTAAGTAGGTCTGATGCCTTTAAGAGTTTCTGAACCAGCTGGTCCATATCCAGATCAGATAGGCTGACAGAGGACCTGGAAGAGTGAACAGATGGAGCCGACTGGAGTAATATGGATGGAAGTTTTTCAGCAACCGGTTGCAGAGCAGTGTCCCAGTTCTGAAAAGAACAGACTGTCGGCTCCGAAGGCAGTGGAGCCGAAGTCACCACACTTTCTGACCTTTTTCCTTTTTTGGACCTAGAATCAGAGGAAGATTTAGATGATTTACTGGCTCCATCCTGGTCAGACAATGCCACAGAAAAAGGGTGTTTGATGTTTATCCATCAATTTCCTCTTCCTTTCTGCTAACACTCTGGTGGAAAAGGAGTGACAGATACTGCAAGACTCTTGCAGGTGCACCTCACCCAAGCAGTAAACACACTACACATGGGCATCCGTGACCGACATTTTCTGTCTGCAGTCTGGGCATTTTTTAAACCCAGACATTGGATGTTCGTCTTTTTCGTCAGACATTTCCACAACTGAAACACACTATTTAACTATGAGCTGTTTTAACTAACTCACACAAACACACATACAGCCCTAAAGGGTCAACTGACAACTATATAATTATAAACAGTATTAAGAAATCCAAAAAAAAATAGTCTCACAGGGAACACTGACTAATAACTAAAGAAGGTATCCTAAGGCCAAAGGGTCGAAGGCAAGATAGATTATACTGAGGAAAGGGGTATGAAAACAGAAAAACTACTATCTACTAGCTAGTAATATCTGCTATTAAGAATAGAACAAGGATATATAAAAATTGAAAAATATAACTTGCGGAAAGTTGAAAAACTCCCAATAAAGTCTTGAGCAAAGCTGGAAACCAAGAGATCCGTGCCACGGCAAACTAAATCTGAGGTAATTCCAGCAGTGCATTGTGGGATAAGAGGTGGGGTCTCGAGCTACTAGAGAACTTTGAGCTTGCTAGTCAGCCGTGTTGGAGCCAAGGATCGGCTCCGAACCCATCAGTGATGGATGAATGGCGAGATTGAACAACTTCACATAAAGAAGTTATGTACTCACCATAACGTTCCATGTGAGTTTCCACCTTCTTGTGTGAATTGTAGAAGCCATGAGACTTAAAATCCTGATGTATTCCCTCACAGTAACCAAAGTCTGAGTAGAAAACCTTAGAAAAAGATCTAGATATAGATCTATTTTTCTTGTGGAAGAAAAGCTCTTTGAACTATGGTGTCTAACTGACATCCCAGAAACATAATCCTATGGGGAGGAGTCAGGAAAGACTTTTGAATGGTGAATGTTCTCTTGGAATCCCAGCTTGCATAACAAATCTCCCACCCAAGCAAGAAATTTCTGACACTTTAAAAAAGACTGCAAGGATAAGCAAGTTGCCTAAATATGGAAAAATGTGGATACCCCGTAGCCTGTAATAAGCTATAACTGAAGCTAAACACTGTGATCACTCTTGGTGTAGTGGATAGTCCAAACGGTAAAGCAGAGAACTGATAATGTGATCCAGAAACACAAAACCTTAAGAAATGCCTGAAATATGGATGAATAGGAATGCAATCATAAGCATCTTTTAAATCTAATCTTACAGTGAAATTTGAATGAGGAAGACGTAACGGGTTGCGAAGTGACATAATTTCAAATTTGGACACCAACACAAACAGGTTTAGATAAGAAAGAGCCAGAACTGGTCTCCAAGCAGTTTCTTTCTTTGGCACTAAAAACATCCTTGAATAAAACCCCTTTCCAACTAGGAAGGGGGACTGGTTCAATCACTCCTTGGGACAGCATGTGATGAAGAACAAGTGGAAACAAGACAGTCTGGTCTGAAGGATGAAGAATTCCCCCTTGGAAAGGAGGCATTTCTTCCCACTGCCATTTGCAACCTTGATTAACAATCTTCAGAATCCATTTGTCTGAAACTACCTTGTTGCCAACGTGGAGATTCAGACCTTCTGAAAGAAAAAAAGAGACTGCCAAGATGGGTAGGGAGACAAAGTCTCAAACAGTCATTCTGACTTATTGGCCATTCATCTGTATTAGTTTCCAAAATTCTTCGTGGAACCCCCTTGCCATTTCTTCTTAAACTTCTGTTTACCTGTATTTTGTTGAGACAGCTTATTCTGCTTTTTACCAAAACTGGATGAGGAGATAGAAAATCCTTTGGAAAATTTAGAAAAGGAGGACTGAAAAATCTTGCAAGATTCCCTGGATCATCTCTTCCATTTCATCACACTTTTTGATCACCTTTGCAGCACAAGGGCGAAATATTAAATCTCTATCCAAGGGTGAATTTAAAATCTCATTTTTATCATCATCTGGGAGGTTCTGAGAATGCAGCCATGCAAACCTCTAGCTCTGGAAAAAGTATCAACAGTCATACACACACTGCAAACAATAAGTAGAGACCTGTGCAATAAAAAAGTAAGGTATTTAGAGCAGTTTTCCCTCGTTATAAGAAACTGCAGATAAAACATTCTTCATACTTTCACAATTAGTCAGAACAAAAATTAACATATGCGCCTGACAATTCACAATTCTGTACATCAAAAGTGTAGAAGTATACACTTTTCCCCCATACCTATCAACAAGTTTCCCATCCTTATCAGAATGAGTGGGATGGACTTGACTAGGTGCTTAGCAGCAGTGGAATCAGCTAGAGGTATAGATGCTGGATCAGGTTCTGGAATAGTATATAAAAATTTAAAAGACTTGGGAACTTTATACATTCTATCTGCCTTTTTAGGGACAGCTAGCTGACTACCAGCAAAACTGCAGACAGGAAGTAATACACACATCCTGTAATGCAAACAGAATTGAAGGAATGAGAAACCTCAGTGTTTTCCCACTGAGAACATTGGCACATTCTAGCAACAGTCTCACAGAAAGAGAAACACCCTTTGGTAAAACCAGAAATTGAGCTCTGCTCGGAGTCTGAATCCAAAATCTGAGGAAAAAATTGTATCCTTCCCTGAATCTTCATGTTCAGATTCAGAATATTGAATCTCTTCAGGAAAAGAGGTATCCTTCTTTCTTTTACCAGAAACTACTTTACAAGAAGAATCATTATCCCAAATTAGACCCTGAGTTAGACCCTCCTCTCCCTATCTAAACAAATTTGAGGAGGAGTAGATACATGCTTGGTTTTCAGTTTCTTTGTGAAGGAAAAATGGGGCCAACTGTATTACTAATGGCAGCAACCACTTCCCCAGGGATGGGTACAACATTCTGATACAACAAAGAAATCTTCCCTGTTCCCTCTCCCAGGACTGACAAGAGTAGCTCTCCCTTGCCCACTGAGGGGACTCCCAACAGCTACAGAGAATGTGGCTAACCTATGGTCCATAGTGGCTGTAGATGTTACACCAGAGGGCTCTGTGGTAAAAGAGTAGTGGTCTGAAGTACAACAAATGGTCACAGCAGAACCACCTACCTGTGGCTGCAGCAAGTTTCTAGCCTGCTGTGATGGCAAAGACTGTTTGTTGCTGTTTTTTTTTTTCTTTTTCTTCTTTTTGTGGCTGAAGAAGGACTGACAACAGGTTTGGTAGTCTGTTCCATGGTCAAGTCGAAAATTGTGCCTGTTCACCAGGGAAGGCAAGCAGCAATTGCCAGCAAACACTACCCGTCCAAAAAAGTTACTTTTTGACAGAAAAACAGAGTAAAAACCACTTTAAAACACTATGCCAGCCCCACAAAAGTAAAATAAACACAATTTCTCCACAGAAAAAAAATGTTTTCAGTTAATTTCATGCACTTTCAAACTGACAGGAAAAATTAGCTCTCCTTTGAAAAGTATGTTACAATCTCATAACAATATGTTAAAACACAACATTCCTAGCTTTAAAATTACTTTCCTGTACAGAAAAATGACAAAACAGTAACACAGATAAGAAAATGGAAGGATTTTCCCCCCAAAGGAAACTTATCTACCCAGCAAAGGAACAGTGCAAGCAGACTGTCGATCCTCAAAAGCCTCAGAGAAGCATGCTCTTCGTCAGTAGTATACCTCTAAAAGACTTCATGCGCAAACTTGGCTTGGGCTGCTCAGCTCAAGCTGACAGCTTGGACGTGTGGAATGTGCATGAAGCTTTGGAAGCTGGTCGGCTGTTATTTCCTTGGCAGGATATAACCCATATAGCTAAGGTTACCGCAACAGTGATCAATATGATGACCATCTTATATTTAAAACAGGTGGCACACTATGATGTTGTAGTATCATAGTTTTGGTATGTGTAATATCTTAGCTGGAAGAATATTGGAAGCATCAGCACAAAAAGGTTTTAATCTGTACACACTACCTAGCTTTAATCTAAACAGACTACCAAACTAAGAGTATCGTTGATAAAAGTCTTTCAGCTTTATCCTGTTAGGGGTCGCCACAGCTGAACACTGGTCCGCTAATGATTGGCAGTGGATTTTTAGGGTGCCGAGTTGCTAGCCCGACGCTCAGCCTTCAAAGAAGGCACACCCATTCACGCACGCACTTACCTGCATGTCTTTAGACACCATTCAACCGTGGGGAGGACAATTAGACTCCACACAGAAGGCGCTCCAGTCGAGAATCGAATGTGAGAACCTCTTGCTGTGAGGCAACAATGCTAACCGCGTTACCACTGCGGCCCACCACTGATTGCGTCTTTGATGTGTTTCTTAAAAGTTGACATCATTAACTACGATTTCCAAGTGCCTCTAACGACGCACCTGCTTGACCGGTCTAGAATTTTCCTTTATAACTTTATTGGGGAGTTCAGGATGTATAGTAAGGCAGGGCCTGTTTGCTAAAAATGCATAATTTATTTATTTTTTCTCATTAAGTAACAGTTGATTGTTGGTAATGCATGTTTTAATGGAAAGGAAACATGAATGCTGATTTCCCATTAAGGCTGTCTAATGTTTTTGCTGTATGAAGGAGTGCTGAATCTTCAGCATTCTGATTAAGCTGAACCCCTACAAGTAAGTTGACTCAGTTCTTGTTTGTATGTATGTATGTATATCTCAAAATCAGAGTAAAAGAAATTGGACAATGTGAACTGCCATGACACTGTTTGCCTCCTTCCAACTAGAACCAGGTAAGGGAATATGGATGATATAATTAACTAAGTGCAATAGACTAACACTGTGACTGACAAAATGTTTTGAAATGTCTAAGATAACATTAGCTCTGAATTGATTCTCTGTCAAGATTAGTAGTAACATTATAATTTCAGTATAGCACTGTGGGTCTCTTGTACTATCCTGAAGCTTTGCTGTGTAGAACTTATTAATGCTCAGGAGAAATAATGTTTGCTGGCCAAGTACTATTTTTTAACTCCCCCAAGTCGAGCAGCAGCAGCCAGCAGCTATTCCCTTTGTTTACCAGGTATACCAGACCCACCTTAGCCACACTCACCTCTATCTACCCACATATGGGGCCAGTGAGGAGACAGGATGCTAGTGCAGTGTCATACTTACTGCTGGGGAGTGGATATGCCCTAACTAACACTCCCTGTCAAACACAGGTTGTCTGGGGCACAGTCTGGGCTTTACCCTTTTGTACCTCAGGACCAGCCAGATACTATTTTTTCAAGAATTTCAGGGAAGGGATTGAAAATGCTAAAGTGTCGATAATGTTCAACCCTTCTAACATTGTCAAAAATAATACCACTTTTCAAGGGTGTCAATTTCAAAATGTCGTGGATCAGCATGGTGATAGGAAGGCAGTCAACAGCCTGCCTTTATAAAAGAGGGGATGTTGTCCATTAGAAGTGAACCATGCTGTTTAATCCTGTGCAGCAGTCTGTGTACAATCACAATACTCACTGGCTTTAGGATAACTAGTTCACAATTTTAAATGGAGTCATTCTGTTGTGGGGTCAAGGACACTGAGCATATCTTTAGATAAATGTTTTTTTACCGGTGTTTGCAGTTTTATTGTTAGATACATAACCTGACAAGCTTAGTTTTGCCTATTCAGTGATTTTTTTCCTATGGAAAATATAGCTGATTATGTAAAACGTACCATAACAGCAGATATTCAAATGATTACTGCTGCAGTAGCCTCAGCTATATGGATTATATTCTGCCAAATATATAACAGCCAGCTTCTAAAGCTTCAGGGCACCTTCCACATGCCCAAGCTGTCAGGCAGCTGTAGCTGAGCTAACTAAAAGACAAGTTTGGGTGCAAAGTCCTTCAGAGCTTCCTGCCTAGGCAGAAGGAGGCTGAGCCCTAAAAGGACAATGCTAGAAACAAAAATAAATAAATGTGCACACCCTGGCATAAAAGACACACCAAAATGCAAGGCAGATGGTGGAAGGCGTCAGGTACAAGCCAAAGGGTGCACTGTACTTGAAGAATGGTATGAAAGCCAAGTACAGGGGAACAAAGACCTCCTTGAACTAGGATGTCATGGCCTTACTTGCAAGTTGTGGAATGTGGATTTTCCCACCACAGCAGACACGTGGTGGACAAAGGTTAGGTTATGTCAAAACTTTTAGTTATGTACTTACCATAACTTTAGATGTTTGGGATCCATCTCACCTACATTCTGTACTGATGGGCTCGGAGCCGATCCCTCGGCTCCGACTCGGCACGCTTATGCTATAGAGCGAGGCCTCTTATTGGCTGTGCTATCTTTATCCCAGGATGCACCACCACTAATCCCCCAGATCTTGTTTGTCCGCATTCATGCACACATGCACAACTTGTTTATATAACATTGTTAGATGTTTCAAGATGAAACAACAGGATTCGGACCTTCTGATATCCTCTGATCTCCAACGAAGGGGGAAGGAGGGTGGGTTATTAGGAATGTAGGCGAGATGGATCCCAAACATCTAAAGTTATGCTAAGTACATAACTAAAAGATGTTATGTGATCCTATCTCGCCTACATTCTGTACTGATGGGACAGCGTCCCTAGCACCTAAATCCTGGGTGGCTCATTGGAAAACACTCCTGAGCACTGTGGAACCAAATGAAGCTCGTCCTCTAGATGCCACATCCAATTTGTAGTGGGAAATGAAAGTGTGCGGGGAAGACCATGTAGCTGCAGCACAAATGTCACTAATGGCAAGCTTGGAATGAAATGCTACCAAGCAGCCATAGCCCTTGTAGAATGAGCTTTGACAGAGGTGGTAAGCTCTTTGTTAGAAAAGGAATAAGCTTGAGTAATACAGTCCCTGATCCATTTGGCAATAGTGACCTTTGTGACAGGTTTGCCCAATTTATTGTCTGCAAAGGATACAAACAACTGATCTGTTTTCCTTGTTTGTTTGGTCCTGTCTAAATAAAAACGCAACTGCCTGTGAACATCTAGTGTGTGGAATATGAATTTCGCTTTGTTAGAATATTTTGGAAAAAAGACTGGAAGTTCTAACGATTGTTGTAAGCAGAAACTGGAACAAACTTTAGGGACAAAGGAAGGATTTGGCCTGAGAGATACTCTGTCTTTGTGGAAAACCAAGTACGGGGGTTTTACTGACAAAGCTTGAAGCTCTGAAACTCTTCTGGCAGAAGTAATTGCCACCAGAAAAGCTGTCTTCCATGATAGAAACTTTAGATCACATGTAGCCGCCGGTTCAAAGGGGAAGGAAGTCAAGGCGCGTAACACTATGAGATCCCATGGAGGTGCAGGATGAGAGATCGGAGGTCTTAATAGAGCAGCACCTTTCAAGAAGGTCTTACACAATCTGTTGCTCATTGTGGGTTTATGGATTCGTGAAAATTGGAAATCGCTGCCAATTGGACCTTGATGGTAGAGACTGAAGAGCCTTGACTGAAAAGAGAAGTTAAAAATTTTAGTACTTCTGCCACGGGAATAGAGATGGGGTCCAGGCCCCGGAGTTGAGCCCAAATAGCAAATCTTTTCCATTTGCTAGAATACAGTTTCTTTGTAGCAGACTTATGGGCCGAAGATAATATGTGTACAACTTCTGGATCCAATGTATGACTCCTGACTATAGTCGGAAGAGGAGGAGCCAAGCCGTCAATTTTAAGCTGTGCAGGGACTGGTGGAATAGTCCCAACTGATGAACCAAAAGATCTGGGATCTGATCCAGGAACCATGGACCTTCCAGAGCATATTTCCGAAGGTAGGGAAACCATACTTGATGAGGCCAGTAAGGAGCAATTAAGATCATTTTGCTCCCCAAGAGAGATGCCTTTTGAATCACCCTGGGAAGGAGAGGAACTGGAGGGAAGGCATAAAGCAAGCCGGTGGGCCAAGGACGGACTAGTGCGTCCATGGGGCTCTTCTCCGGAGCTGGGGTTAGAGAGAATAATTCTTTGCACTTCGCATTCAGAGGAGTCGCGAAGAGGTCGCAACACGGAACTCCCCATTTGCTGAAAATCTGACTTGCAACTGTCATATTCAGAGACCATTCATGAGGAGAGAGGATGGTTCTGCTCAATCTGTCGGCTATCACATTGGACTTGCCCGGTATGTGAGTAGCCACTAGAAAGCGTTTGGTCGAGACTGCCCATTCCCAAACTCTCATGGCTTCTCTGCAAAGAGGATAGGATCTGGTCCCTCCCTGTTTGTTCAGGTACCAGACAACTGACATGTTGTCTGAGTGAACGGCAATTACGCCCTGAGGGAGCTAATCGTGAAGGGCTTGAAGGGACAGAAGTACTGCCCTCATTTCTAGGATGTTGATATGAAGTAGGGTCTCTTCCGGGTGCCATTTGCCTTGGACTGACCTGCCCAGGGAATGCCCCCCCACCCCATCTGGGAGGCACCCGTGGTCAAATTGGCCGCAGGAGGAGGTAGAACAAAGGGTCGTCCCTGATCCAAATTGGAGGGCACTAGCCACCAGCGAAGGTCCCGTTTGCAAGATTCCATGATCCATATGAGGTGACTGAGAGGGAGTTCCTGAAAGGACCTCTGACCTGAAAGAAGCCACTGGAGAATTCTCATGTGCAACCTTGCCAAGGGGACTAGAAGAACCGTGGCGGACATGGATCCCAATAGCTGCAGGACCATCCTGGCTGGAGCTCTGGACCTGGGAAGTAAGGCTCGAACTTGTCGTCTGTATGGTTTGTATTCTGTCTGTAGGTAGATAGACCCGCATTCGGTTTGAGTCTATCTCTACCCCTATGAATCTTATTCGTTGAGATGGCAGCAACACAGACTTTGGCCAATTGAAGGTGATTCCAAGGGAACTGCCCAGTGATATAGTGGCTTGAAGGCTCTGTAGTAGTAGTAGATGCCTGGAGGTGGCAGTTAGGAGCCAGTCGTCTAGATATGGAAACACCTGGAATCCTAGACTTCTCAAGTGAGCAGTCATGACTGCCAAACACTTGGTGAACACCCTGGGGGCTGTGGTGAGACCAAAGGGCAGCGCACGGTACTGAAAATGACTGCCTCCTAGGCTGAAGTGCAGATGTCTCCTGGACGCTTGATGTACCATGATATGGTAATAAGCGTCCTTGAGATCTATGGAGTACATCCAAACACCCTTCTCCAGCAATGGGAGAATGGTTTGTAGGGTGACCATTCGGAACTTGGACTTTCTGACTGAACAGTTTAGGATGCTGAGGTCCAAAATGGGCCTCAAGTCCCCGGTCTTTTTTGGCACCAAAAAGAATCTTGAGTAAGTCCCTAATCTGATCTGGTCTGCGGGGACCGGTTGGATGACTCCTTTTTGCAGCAGCTTTGAAACTTCTGAGGCTGCAGTATCCCGTTGACTGGGTGGCGGGTCCGGGATTTTTTTGGACTGAGGGGGGGAATGAGAGAATGGGATGGTGTAACCTCCGGCGATAATTCGAAGCACCCATCGGTCCTGAGTGATACCTTCCCAGGCTTTTAGGTGCTTCGAGAAATGACCGACTGGCTCCGGAGCTGCACAGTCGGGCAATCCCTCAGGGACTGTGAAAGGCTGAAGAGCCATGAAAGGACTCGCGGTCTCCAGTGTTGCGAGGGCCTCTGCCGCCTCTGGGACGGCGCCTTCCGGAAGAATTTCCCCTCCCTGCCTCTGGCAGGGGAATCTTCCTGCTGAGAGGGGTAAGGCTTCTGAGATCTACGGAACCACATTTTCCCTCCTCTTTTAGCCTTGGGATAAGGCCGAAAGGGAGTGGAAAATCGTGCCCCTACGGCAGAGTCTTACCCTCCTGTTCACAGCGGGTCAGTGTGTCCTTTACCTTGGGTCCAAACAGGGAGGACCCATCAAATGGGGCGTCGGCAAAGGAAGACTTAAAGGCCTCCGCGAAATGACACAGGCGGAGCCAGGCTTGTCTCCGTAGAGCAATGCCTGTACCCGCTCTACTCGCCTTGCCACATAAGAAATGAGCCTCATGGATGAGTTTGAGATGGACGACATTGTAGCCAGCTGAGAGCCAACCATCTGGGCCAGCTCCTCAGGCAGGTTACCCAAGAGGGTATCGGATAGTTCTTTAATCAGATCCCTCTGAAATCTAGTAAAGTGCGTAAGGTAGTTCAAGGACCTTAATGTAAAGGCCGCTGAACTCAGGGTGCGCTTTCCGTACCGATCCATGCTCCTAGACTCCTTATTAGGAGGATGGACGGACGTCGAAGCCTCTGCTACATCTTGCTGGGTAGCAGATGCCACCACCAAAGCATCTACAGCCACACCTTTAGTTAGAAACTCTTTTTCAGGGGGTGCCGAGCAGGCACCGGTTCCACAGTGTCTGGGTGTTCCCACGCCCTTCGACAGATCAAATCCAAGAGCTCAACGAAGGGCGGAGACACCCAGGAGGCGGAGGGCTGAGCCCCGAAGGCCTTCAGGAACACCGACTCATCAGCAGAAGGAGGTTTGGACTGCCAGCCGCCTCGTTGTTTTAGGGCTTCCAGGATGTCTGCAAAGGAGACATCATCCGAGGACGACTTAGGGGACCTCTCTGCATCATCGAGATCAGTGTCTGATGTGAGAGACTCATCAGGGGAGTCAACGTGCTTCCTCTTGCACGATCTCTTCCTGGGGGGTTCTTCCGAAGAGGCTTCAGAAGGACCTCCAGGAGGGGGAGAAACCCCAGTGGGGGTAACCTCAGGCCCCGGGGCTCCGCTGTCTAAGGACAGGGGGACTGCCAAAGACCCAGTCTCGGTATGCAGGGAAGGAGCTGGGGAGACCGTGGAGGTAGCCAAGGAAGATTTGGCTAACGCACTCCTCATAGCCCTGAAGGCGGGACCACCAGAATCCTGGGAGGGTCCCACCTCCGTGGCCACGACAGTGGACGGCACTCCCGCCGCCGACACGCCAAGAGGGAGACTTGTGACCAAAAACATCAATCCCGAAGCCTCCCCCCCAGGGCCGACGGAAGAAGTCCGTGTACTGAACTCCGACCCAAGAGCCGGAGTTGGACCAAGGGTCGGGCCCGACCCTAAAACCTCCACCGGTTCCACCAGCACCGGCTCCAACGGTGCCGAGGCTGTTGGAGGAGGAACCATAGTAGGGAAGTGGGTCATCGGCTCCGAAGCCGAATGGGCTGGAGCCGAAACTAGCTTTTGGAACACCGGAGACTGGAAGAGTCTTAGGAGCACCCTGTCGATGTCCGAATCAGACATCTTGGATGATCTGGAGGATACCGATCGGGCCCGAACCGATTTCTCCATCGGCTCCAAAGGACTCGGGGACCAGCTCCGAATGGACTCTACCACTATCGGCTCCGAGGGAGATCTCAAGGCAATTTTCCTCGGTGCCGATAAGGACTTCGGCTCAGAGGGGGAAGAGTCTGAGCCGGTAACCCTTATCGGCTCCAATATCAGTGGAGCCGATGAAGGTGACCCGCCTCTCGATGCCCCAGTCCTCGGCTCCGAAACCAGAGGGGTCGAGGCTGGAGGCATCGAGGCAGACCGTTCCGCACTCGGCTCCGAAGTCCGTGGAGCCGATGGAGAAGTCTGCTTAGATTTTTTAGCAGTCGGTTCCGACTGACTGGTCGGAGCCGATGCTTTCTTCTTTTTTGAAGGAGAAGGAGAGGAAGATAAAGCTTCCTCGAAGGATGGCTTAATTAACCCCTTCAGGATTAATTTGTTTTTCCTCTCCTGGAGGACTCTTGATGAAAAGGCGTGACACATGCTACAAGATTCTTGTAGGTGCTTGGCGCCTAAGCAATAGACGCACGAGGAGTGGTCGTCCGTTATGGACATTTTATAACCACACCTCGTGCACTTTTTAAACCCGGAGGGTCTATGCTCTTTGGACATACTACTTTCGAAAAACAGTACCTGTATAAAGAGAAATACAACAAACTAAATAGTTCAAGAACAACAATATAAAAAGTTTGTTTTTTTTTTTTTTTTTTTTTTACACAATACAGTGACCAAACCACACAGAAAGAGAGAGAGTCAAGACCCTCTAACTTAAACGGGCACTTGACCCACGAAAGAAACAGTAATAGGAAAGCAACAGGGGAAGGCCCCTCTAACTAAAACGGGAAACCTTCCCTGACGAAAAAAACACAAATTTCTCAACAAAACTGATCAATACACACTCGTATGACAACAATAGCTGTTAAAACAGCTTTTGGGTTTAAAGCAAGCAAATTTCTGACAGGAAAAAGCCTAAATAAATAGTACTTAGCCCAGCCAAGTTGAGACCACGTCTAAGATGTAAGCGGCAAACGAGATCTGGGGGATTAGTGGTGGTGCATCCTGGGATAAAGATAGCTCAGCCAATAAGAGGCCTCGCTCTATAGCATAAGCGTGCCGAGTCGGAGCCGAGGGATCGGCTCCGAGCCCATCAGTACAGAATGTAGGCGAGATAGGATCACATAACATCACGTGTTCCCAGATCCCAGAACACTTTTAGGTTATATTATCAATGTGATAATTTCCAGACGTGGACTCTTTTCCATAGGGAATTGTTATGCATTTTTTTGTATGGAGATTTAGTTTATGGCTCTTCCCCAGTTGTTTGTCTGCATCAGGCCCTCTTGAAGAGTATCCATGTCTCCAGAGGATTCAATGGCCACACCTTCTTTGCAGTCGCCTGCATATTTTGTCAGCCAAAGCCTGTTGACATTTGTTTTGACATCAGAGAAGTAGATGCCAAAAAGGAGAGACCCTAGCACTAATCCCTGTGGGACTCCTTTAGTGACTGGCCTCTTTATTAGGTTCATAGGTTCATACTAGGCTATCTGCCCTAGAGCATTTATAAGCTTAGCCAGAGTGTGTGTGGCTTTCACCACCCCTTAGGATGAGAATACTATACCCATTAGTTTGCTGTGCCTCTGTCCAGCAGTGATACAGAGATGATTCCAGGGGTAAACCTACGATCTCCCATCCACTCGTCAAGATTTCTCTTGAACAGAGTCAGTGAGGGGCTCTGCCTCACATGGACTGGGATTCTGTTCCATAGTGTATGGAGTCTCTGGGTGATGAATCTGTCCCTCCAGCACATCCTATTTATATCCGTGTTGAGGTTTAAGTCTCTTGCTCTCGTGGCTCTGGTGGATTTGGATTTTTTGAGGTGGAGCATGTCCATTAATTCCGGGTTGGACATGGCCTTGTATGTCAGGCACAGATCACCTCTGAGCAGACGGTATGCGACTGAATAGAGCTGGAGTTTCTTCAGTCGGGCATCGTATGACATATGTTTGAGCCCCTTTATCCTTTTGGTGAGGAACTGTTGGGGTCTTTCCAACTGCTGCAGGTGTCGGGTAAGGTACATTCCAAATGGGGCGTTGTACTCAATCATTGTTCTGATAAGTGAAGAGTACAGGAGTACAATGACCTCTCCTGATCTGGATGTGAATCCCTTCATGATCAGGTGGGCAATGTAAAAGGTCTTCCTAACCACTTTGGCAATGTGAGTGTCAAAAGAGAGGTTACTGTCAACTTGGGTCCCCAGGTCCCTGATAACTTCTTCCGTGTTTAATGGATTACCACCTATGTGGTAATTAGGGGTTACCTTGTTTTTCCCAAAGGGTATGACTATACATTTTTTGGCATTTAGCTTAAGACCATGGCTCTGGCACCAGTTATCCATTTCTATGAGACCTCTCTGGAGGATGTCTGTGTCTGATGGAGTGTCAATTATGGTGCCCAGTTTGCAGTCATCTGCAAATTTTGTCAGCCACAATCCCCTATGTTTGCCTGCACTTCAGAAAAATAAATGCCGAACAAGAGGGGCCCAGGACTGAGCCCTGTGGGACACCGCTCGTGACCGGCTTAGAGTCTGACATGGCACCAGCAACTCTAACCCTGTGTGTTCTGTCCTTGAGCCAGTTTGCAACCCATCTTGTGACATATGGGTTTACATCTAAGCTGGTGAGCTTTTCTATGATGCCCGAGTGGGGTACTGTGTCGAACGCTTTGCTAGGTCAAGGTAGGCTGTGTGAACTTCCTTACCCTCAACAATGGCCGTAGTGTCTGATTGGACCAAGTGCAAGAGGCAGGATCTGCCCTTGACAAAGCCAAATTGGGTAGGATCCAGTGTCTGTAGGTCCCCAATGTCTTTATTTATGAGTTCCATTATGATCCTCTCCATAGCTTTGCAGACAAGGCTCGTCAAGCTTATGGGGCAGTAATTTCAGGGTCCGTAGAAGCACCACCTTTGTGGAGTGGGACCACAGTTGCCGTACACCATTCTTTGGAGTGTATCCTGTAGTAAGGCTAAGATTAAACAGCAGCCTTATGTGTGGGTTTAGTTCCTCATTGAGTTCGTGTAGCACACAGCCGGGGACACCGTCCGGTCCCATTGATGCTGTGTTTTTGCTTTAGAGAGCAGCTCTCACCTGGGCATCTGAGATGTTTGGGAGGCTAGACTCTGGTGGGATAGATATTTCTCCTTTTGGAGGAGGGAGGGAGAAATTTGCACTGAACCTGTCTGCCAGTATGTTGGCAATGTCTGTGGGTTCAGTGATTTTTTGTATCATTTTGGACTAATTCTGAGCATATCTGGGAGTTTCCACCCAGGTTTCTAACATAGCTAAAGAAGGCCTTATGATTGTCTTTTGTGTCATTAGCGATTTTTCTCTTAAAGTTGGCCTTGGATGATTTTATGAGTGATCGTAGGTTTTTTGCTAGTATTGATCAGAGATGCCTTCCCTTTTAGGGATTTTGCTCTGTCATGTAGTAGCTTTCTCTTCTTGTTGTAGAGTTTGTTTATGGCTGGGGTCCACCAGACCGGGCGCCTGCCTTTGGTGGAAAGGGTCTTGATTTTATTAGGGATTGCTTGATCCATACATTCCTGGAGGTGCTCGTAGAAGGCATTTGTAAGGGTTTCAGCAGCGTGGGTTGTGGTTTCCACTGGCTCGCGGGCCTTGAAGGATACCACTCCAGTCTTAAGAAGTGTGAAGTTTGCTTTTGAGAAGTTCTTCACTGTGGTCTTTTTTGCTGGGGGTGGGGGCGGAATGTGGATCTCCAGTGAGATTAATTTATGGTCTAATCTCACCGATGAGGGATATACTTCTGGTGTGGAGCATTTTGTCCCCATGTTTGTGATGATCAGGTCTAGTATATTTATGGAGGTATATTCCCTTATCTTAACTTCTTACATTCTACCAGTGGCCAACTGGTTACCCATCAGGTGACATATGAGTTTATGCCTAATTTTGTAAGTTATCTGCAATGCCAGAATGAGGAATTGTGTTGAACACCTTGGCCAAGTTAAGGTAGGCAGTGTGTACTGTTGTGCTCTCATCCATAGCTTTAATGATCTTCTCAAAGAAGTCCACTAGCTTAAGTAGCCATGACCTGCCTTTGACAAAACCAAACTGAGTAGGGTCCAGTGTCTAGATTTACAGTGGTTTTGATTATCAGATCCATGATAATTCTTTCCATGAGCTTGCAATAGAATAGTAGTCAGACTTATGAGTCGATAGTTATCTGGGTCTGTAGAAAGACACCCCCAGCCCCGGCCTTCCAATATGGTCGAATTTGCTTTTAGTCAACATTTCTTTAATTAACACAATTGGGTTGACTAAGCAGATGGTCAAGAGTTGTACGAGATCACAGAATTTCTGGGGATTGGGAATATGCATTTTTGCCAGTATTGTGCAATCTCAGAGTTAGTATATATAATTAAGCAGGCATAGTGGCCGAAGCAGCCAACCCCCCCACATGGGAGGCATAGGAGCTTGCACCCTAAAAAAATGTTTTGTTTTTTTTTTTTACTTTTGCACACAGAGAAGTTATTGTTCAATGTATGAATAGTAATATATCAATGTTTGTGTTGTCGATGTTTTCTTGTCAACATTAGCAACACGGATATTTGTGCCAATCACATTTAGTAAACCTTTATACATGTATGTCTACATAATTTCACTGTGTTTCAGTTCCAACCAAACTGCATTAAAAAAACTAAAGAAACTCATCATCCCTCCCTCTCACTCTTCCGTAGCAATAACTAACAACATGGGTGTGGTGTATTTGAGATTTATCAACAGTTGGTGTGGTTTAATCACGAGGTTGAAGTCCGAGTGATTACACAAAGACAACCATGGGTAAATCTTCAATATAGCACACCACGGAGTCGGTAATTCCTATTATACAATGATATTATATAAGAAAAAAATCACTTTTCTTAAATAATGTCTTTGTATGACGGCTCTCTGGTGTTCTTCCTCTTTCCTTGGATATCCTGGTGTTATTTTTATGTACTGCACATGAGTATGTGACTTTCGTTCCCACGCTTACGCAGTACATCAGTGCTGTGTGAGGTCTGCTGTGTACAGGAAGCAATGGAGAAAGGAAGATCTCTGTTTTTTTGTTGTTTTTTTTTTTTTTGTTAATTAAAAAAAAAAATGATACCAGAAGACTTTGAATGCAAGGGAGAAACAGGACATAGAAAATAAAAAGATAATCAGGCATGTTTCTCTAGTTTTGCATAATGTACCTGATTATCCTTTTATTTTTGTCTGTCCGATCTCTCTCGTTGGTTTCAAGTCTCTGGTTTTAAGTGCAAGAAAAGTGAATTTTTTATGGCATATATTAATAGAAGAAAGTCTGGGCAACCTGACCTTTTTCAATTAGTATATGCTCGGATTTACAACGGGCACACTGGTTGGGCTGCCCAATTAGAGTGCTACTTTTTGAATGTTAATAGCCAGTCATTGTATAATATAGATTATATAGGGGAGCTGGTCCATTCAGCACTCCCTTTCCAGAGTCTGTGTGTTGCATTTAATGGTTTCAGCTTGTTGAGCTACAGACTTGCTGAAATGTTAATTAAACTCTGTGCCACTGTATATATGTGAATACAGCAACTTTTGTTGAGAAGACACATCATTGAGCTACATTAAATCTAATAGTCATTGATAGAATGTAACATCAAATACACCATAAATCAAAAATAAGCATTTTTCTTTTCCCCCACACCACCACTAAAATAGAGACTCTGAGACTGCATGACAGTGTGGAAAAGAATGAACTTCCTCACCCAAGTGTTTAATGATCTCACACTGCAACACAATTCACAGACTACTGCAGCACTATACAAAATAGAAAGTGATCAGAAAAAAGCTGATTTCTGTTTCAGTGAAAAGAATATATAACCAAATATCACAAATATGAAAGTTATGTACTTACCATAATGATAGATCCATGCTGTCTGCTTCAGTCCTTCCTCACTGTATAGGTCTTCGGATCAAAGCTAAAATTTATCTTCTGCCAATCAAGACTTTGGATCCCAAGCTCAAGTTCCTCCCCTTACCCATAACCCCCTGAAAACCCAACATTACCTCAGAATGCGTTTGCCCAGGAATACAGACAACTCCATAATCATCATCATCATCAGCCCCCTTTTCCCACTTTTTCTACATTGGGTCAGGGTATCGTGTTAACTGTCGCTAACTCTCTCGATTCAGTGCCCCACTCCTGCCTTCTTCAACACTCATGCCTGACTGTCGGAGATCTTCTTTCACACAATCCATTTACCTCTTTGCTGGATGCTCTCGCTTCCTCCTACCTTCTTCCTGTCTGTCCCAAATCTTCCTCACTATAGTGTCTTCTGCTTTTCTGCACATGTCCAAACCACCATAATCTGTTCTCTTTGATCTTTTCTGCAATTAGAGCTACTTTGGCTTCTGCTCTTATGTCCTCATTTCTTCGTCTGTCCCATAGTGTGCATCCCACCACCCTTCTCAGGCACTTCATTTCCATCACCTGTAGCTTCTTCAGCTGTTCTGCCTTTACTGCCCAGGTTTCTGTACCATGCAGTAGTACTGGTCACACTGCTGTCTTGTACACCTTACTTTTCAGCTTCTTTGGCATTTATAGTTTACCTTACACCAGTTGGCTGCAGCCCCTCTGATTCTAGCTTTGACCTCTTCATTCAGACTTCCCCTCTCCTCAACCACCCCTCCCAATACTTGGCGCTGTTTACCTGTTAAACTATCTTCCCTTCTGTCTCTATTCTCAGCTTCTTCTGATTTCCCCAGTTTGCCATTACCACCATCTTATCTGTGCTTAGTTTCATCCCATGTGCCTTCAGTTTTGCATTCCATTCTCCTATCCATTTTTGAAGTTCTGCCTGTAATGCCACATCATCTACATACAGCAACTTTGTTGAACTGTCCCCTCCAACTTGTTTGCTAATGTAGTTTATCACCAGTATGAACAACAGTGGGCTCAGAGCTGAACCCTGATGTTCACTCACTCCCACTGGGAACCCCTCTGTGAGGCCGAACACTGTCTGTACTTGAGTCATTGGGTCCTTGTACATAGTCTACACTAATTCTACCAATGTTTCTGGGTCTTCAAACTACTGCAGTACTGCCCAAATCAGCTTTCTTGGGACCTTGTCACATGCTTTCTCCAAGTCTAGGAATGCCCAGTTGGACTCTCTCCTCATCTCTAACTTCTTCTCAAGTATCTGTCTCACTGCAAACATCGGATCAATTGTGCTGCATCCTGATCTGAATCCAAAGTGCTCACCTCCCATCTTACATTCTACTACTCTGTGTATCCATTTATCAATCACCCTCTCCAGAACTTTCATGCAATGTGATAGGAGTTTGATGCCTCTGTGCTGCCCACAGTTGTGGATGTCCCCTTTGTTCTTGTATACTGGCACAAGTCTGCTTATTCTCCAGTCATCTGAGATATGCCTTTCTCTCCACACTGCTATTAGTACTCTCAGGAGCCATTTCTCCCCTATCTCACCCAGCATCTTTATCATATCTGCTGTGACCTCATTTGAGCCTGCTGCTTTCCCTGACTTCATTTTCCTTAGTGCTATTCTTACTTCTTCTAAGATGGGCTCCTCTTCTTCTCTCATCATAAGTTGTTTTTGGGGCACTACAGCTTCTCTGGGCTTTTCTTCAGAAGCTGCTGGAAGTACTCCTTCCATCTGCCTTTGATGTCTTATGGACTGGTTGTTGCTGGCATCCCTTATGCCCCAGCTTATGCTATTATTTTTATGTCTTATTTTGAGAATGTTTATTTGTGTAAGTTGGATTTTTTGTGAAGTCTGTGATGGTATATCAGCGTTACATTGATGATTTAATCTTTGTATGTCAAGGTGATGAAGGGGAATTTGGTGAGTTTATCAGGTCACTTAATGATAATCCTTTTGGTTTAAGTTTTGCTGGTATCACTAAGCATTCTATCTAGTTTTTGGATATTGAGCTATATGTGGATAAGGACTTTAGAGTACAATATAGACTATTTAGGAAACCTACTGCGGTTAATAACTTTTTACATGCCAGTAGTGTGCACCCTCAACATCTGTTAGAGTCCCTTCCTTTTGGTGAATTCAAGAAGGTTTTTGATCATGCTTTACTAAATGAAGAATGTTTGTTTGTAAAGGAAAAACTCTTGGATAGAGGTTATTCTTTAACTACCATTGAGAAGGCTAGGAAACGAGTCATGGGGAAACATGTTGGTTATAGAAATTTCAATAGATCTGAAAGTTTTGGGGCTGTTAGAGATTAGGAAGTTTCTTCTGGGGACTGTTTATTTTTTGTGACTAAATATTCCCCATTTTCTTCCATTTTGAAAAATGTGGTGGATAATCTATGGCCTACTGTGTGATTTGATGTAGAGCTTGGACACTTATTTCCCAAGAAAGTTACGTTCTCATTTGGTAGGTTTGGTAATTTAAAAGAATTATTGAGATGGAAAAAGAAGAAATCTCTGAATTCCCATTTAGAGCTGTTCAAATGAGACAAATGTAAGGTTTGCTCGAGGGTGAGGGATATTTTTGGTTCCTGTATTAATAGGAGGAAACTTGTGATTAATGATAAGTTTAACTGCAGATCTTGTGGGATGGTCTATATTTTGGGGTGTGGGTGTTCCCCATGCAAATGGTACATCGGACAAACAAAACGTATGGTTAAGGTCCAGATTTGAGCATTTGGGGGACATTTGCAATAGACATCTTGGTAGTCCTGTAGCTAACTACTTATATAGCAGCCATGATGGTAAAGATGACAGTTTGTTTTATAGTGTGCTAGCCAGACCTCATAGGATTAATGGGGTCAATTTCTATCGGAAACTTTTAAATTTGGAAAGTAGGCTAATTTTGAATTATAGGACCTTACTTCAATTGAGCTTAAATTTGGAAATTAATTTAAATGTTTGACTATGATGAATGTGTATTTGTTATGACCATGGTGGCTCTTTTAAGGGCTATTTTTTTTCTAATTGTGACTGATCAGTTAATTAATGTAAATTACATAAATATGGTGTGTTAGTGCTTGTAATTTATTCCTTGAAGGCTCTGTAGCCGAGGTACCAGAACACTATTAAACACACTTGCAGCTCTCCGGCTTGTGTTTTTTGTGGTTTTGCTTCCTTATTGTTTTTTATGATGTGCTGCAGTGGTGGTGCTGCGGTAGCGTTGTCGCCTCACAGTTAGACGTTGCCTGTTCGATTCTCAGTTAGAGCATCTTCTGTGTGGCAACATGTGAAAATAGGCGTTCCTTCGTTGAAGGTTGTGTATTAGGCCCGGCAAGCCAGCACGTCAAAATCTACTGCCAATCATTAGCGGACCGCAGTTCCGCTGTGGCGACCCCTAACCAGGAAAAGCCGAAAGAAACAAACAATTGTTTTTTATGATGTCTTCTTTATCTTTCTGTCTTTGCCTTGCAACCTGATATAGTTTCTTTGTGCCACTTACTGAGTCACTTTCCAGAAGTTGGTAGAGTGCCTCTGATGCCCTATTCTTTGCTATTGCAACTTCTTTCTTAGCTTGTTTGTTAGCCAACCAGTAGTCCTTCCTAGCCTGGCCAGTCTTTTCTATCTCCCACTTCTTCCTGTACTCCCCCTTTCTTTTGATGACTTCCTGGACTTGTGCAGTCCACCACCAGCTTTCCTTATGTACCTTATTTCCATACCTAGCTCGGCCACATATCTTTTCTGTAGTCCTAACACATTCTATTTTTACATGCTGTCATTCTTGTTCGACTCCGCCTATTTCCTCCTCTTCTTGGGGTGATAGAGCCCTGAGTAATTCCTTGAACTGTTGTACTTTCTCTCCAGACAACTTCCAGGTCTTCAGCCATAATAATAATCACCTTCTTTCAGCTGTTCCCGTTAGGGGTCGTCACAGCGGATCAACTGTTTCCATTTCTTCCTGTCCTCTGCATCATGCTCTTTCACACCAACTGACTGCATGTCCTCTCTCACCACATCCATAAACCTTATCTTAGGCCTTCTTCTTTTCCTCTTACCTGGCAGCTCCATCCTTAGCATCCTTTTCCCAATATACCCAGCATCCCTCCTCAGTACATGTCCAAACCAACGCAATCTCGCCTCTCTTGCTTTGTCTCCAAACTGTCCAACCTGAGCTGACCCTCTAATATACTGATTCCTAATCCTGTCCATCCTAGTCACATCCAGTGCAAATCTTAACATCTTTAACTCTGCCACATCCAGCTCTGACTTCTGCCTTTTTGTCAATGCCACCATCACCAACCCATATAACATAGCTGGTCTCACTACCCTCTTGTAGACCTTCCCTTTCACTCTTACTGGTACCCGTCTGTCACAAATCACTCCTGACACTCTTCTCCACCCATTCCAACCTGCCTGTACTCTCTTCTTCACCTCTCTTCCACACTCACCATTACTCTAAACTGTTGATCCCAAGTACTTAAACTCATCCACCTTTACCAACTCTACTCCCTGCACCAATAATAATAATAAAAGATAATTTAAAAGTAATGTAAATGCTCACAAGCAGATCTAGAGCTAAAATTGCAATAAACAGCCTACAGAATAGGTTAGTCTGGGCAAACCAAGATAAAGGAAAAATGAATTCCATAATCAGGCAGGGTATAGGCAAGAGGGGAGTTGAAGCTGCCACAGATCTAATAAAGTGAGCTCTGACAGGTTTAGGTAAGACTAGTACATTTTCTTTGTATACATGTATAATGCAAGCAGATAGCCATCTTGATAAAGTGACTTAAGAAACTCCATGACACAGTTTATCTGCTGAGAAGGACACAAAAAGTTGATCAGACTTTTTGGGTGATTTCATATGATGGATGTAAAAATTTAGCCGTCTATGAACATCCAACAAATGTAGCATGTATTTTCCTTTATTGGAAAAAAAAATTGGGAAGAAAACTGGAAGACTGATATTCTGATTTAAAGTGGTCTTGGTAGCTATCTTTGTTAAAAAGGAAGGATCAGTTCGATGGGTATGCCTTTATGAAAAATGATACACGGGGATTTACAAGAAGGAGTTTGTAGTTTTTATACCCTACTAGCAGACGTAACTGCCACTAAAAAGAATTTATGTACTTACCATAAAGTTCCATGTGAGTTGTTCTTCTCACTTTCATTATTACTGATGGGTTCAGAGACGATCTTCGGCTCTGAGTTGGCCAATTTGCAAAGCTCGAGGTCTCAAACAGCTCGAGGCCAAAGCCTTATCCCACAATGCACCACTACATTCCCCAGATCTTGTTTGCCGCCAACTAGCATAAAACCTGCCCCAGATTTCAAGGAAATCATCCAGGCCACTGTGGAAGGAAACTCCTCAGGAAAACCAAAACCAAAATGGAACCTCTCGAACTTCCAGACATAGGAAGGGGGTAGGTGGGGGGATCGTAATAATGAAGGCGAGAAGAACAGCTCACATGGAACATTGTGAAGTTGTTCAATCTCACCTTCATTCTTACTGATGGGTAGTGTCCCCAGCACCACAATCTTGGGCGGCTGACGGCAGCACCTGCTTAAGGACAGCAGACCCAAATGAAGCTCTGTCCCTAGAGGCCTTGTCCACTTTGTAGTGAGATATAAAGGTATGTGGATTTGACCAGGTGGCAGCTGCACAAATTGAATCAATAGGTAACCTGGTCAGGAAGGCTGCAGAAGTAGAAACTGTTCTTGTAGAATAAGCCTCGACTTTATGTAATGCAATACCCGCTTCATTGTAGATAAAGGATATACAATCAGAGAGCCATTTCGACAAGGTAGCTTTGGAGGCAGGTTCACCTTTTTTAGAAAACGAGGAGGAGACAAACAGCTGATCAGCACTTCTGTGATCTTTTGTCCTGTCCAAATAGAAGCGAAGTTGTCTATGGACATCAAGTTTGTGAAGCATACATTCCAACTGGTTTGAATGATTGGGGAAGAAAACAGGTAATTCAGTCATCTGATTTAGTGTGAATTCTGAACATACTTTTGGTAAGAACGATGGATTTGTCCTGAGGGAAACCCTATCTTTATGAAATATTAAGTAAGGCGGCTTAATAGAAAGGGCTTGCAATTCTGAAATTCTGCGTGCTGATGTAATAGCCACTAAGAAAATGGTCTTCCAAGAAAGATACTTCAGCTCACAAGAAGAGGCAGGTTCAAAGGGCAGAAGAATAATTTTGGAAAGGATTAGGATTAAGTTCCACAGAGTAGTAGGAGATCTGATCGGTGGTTTTAAGTCCATCGTACCTTTCAAAAAAGCCTTAGCCAGCTTATTAGACATAATACCATTTTCAGATGCACCTACATGAAAATTAGAAATAGCAGCCAGTTGGACTGAAATGGTTGTTGCTGCAGCTCCTTCATTGAACAGTTTTGTTAGGAATTCTAAAATATCCGAAATGGACGCCAAGAAAGGGTCAACGTTTTTCTACTGTGCCCAGATGGAAAACCTTTTCCACTTAATGAGGTAAAGTTTCCTGGTTGAAGATTTGTGAGACGACAAGAGGATATGTCGTGCTTCTTCTGATAAATTCTGGAACCTGATTATTCTGGGAACTGGAGCAGCCAAGCTGTCAGTTTGATGGACTGAAGAGAAATGTGAAGAGCTCCTGACGAGTGGGTCAACAGATCCGGCACTGGGTCCAGGATCCAGGGCTCCTCCAGTAGATGAGGCTTCAGGAAGAGGAACCAAATTTGATGAGGCCAATATGGGACTATTAAGAAAAGTGTCCTGCCCAGAAAACTGGCTTTCTGCAATACTTTGGGAATCAATGGAAAGGCATATAGGAGTCTCGGAGGCCAATCGTGGATGAGTGCGTCCCTCGGGGGTTGTCCCTGTTGAGGGATCAGGGCAAAGTAGTTACTGCACTTGGTGTTTGTGGGGGTGGCAAAAACGTCACAGCAAGGCTGGCCCCATCTGCGTAAAATCATTTCCGCTATTTCGTTCTTGAGAGACCACTCGTGAGGTAACAGAATAGCTCTGCTGAGTCTGTCTGCTATCATGTTGGATTTCCCAGAAATGTATGGTGCTATCAGAAAACGCTGGGTGGACTCTGCCCATTTCCATAATCTTAGAGCCTCTCGACACAGGGGTAAGATTTGGTTCCTCCTTGTTTGTTTATGTACCAGACTACGGACATGTTGTCCGACTGGATTGCAATCGTGCCTAGGGGAAGAGAGTCTTGAAAGGCCTGCAACGCTAAAAGAACCGCTCTCATCTCCAGGACATTTAAATGCAAATGAGCCTCGTGAGCCTGCCAAGTACCTTGGGCTGTCCGTCCCTGTTATGCCCCCCCCCACCCGATCAGGGAGGCGTCCGTGGTTACTGTTGCAACTGGAGTGGGGAGGACAAAAGGATGACCCATAGTCACCGTCTCGGACATTAGCCACCACCGAAGATTGTCCTTGCAAGAGTTTATCATCAGAACTGGGTGATATAGAAGTTATGTTCTTACCATAACGTTCCATGTTAGTTGTCTTCTTCTCGCCTTCTTTCTTGCTGGATGGGTTCGGAGCCGACCTCGGCTCCGACTCGGCCACTCTAAAAGCTCGAGAGTTGGTTCCACCGGCTCGAGGCTCCCCTTATATCCCACAATGCTAGGCGGTATTACCTCAGATCTCGTTTGTAAGCTATGCCCAGCCAAAAATAACTCCAGAACCACTGGAAAAGGGAAAACCCACCTCTATAAAAGGAAGGGAAGAAGGTGACCTGAAAACCTGAAGAAGGAATATATGCACAGAATAGCATATACCTATCTACAATAGAGGTGGTAGAAAGAGAGGTCACAATCAAACTCCTCTAGGTCTGTCCAGGCTAGGGGGAAGGAGGGTGAAGAAAGAAGGCGAGAAGAAGACAACTAACATGGAACGTTATGGTAAGAACATAACTTCTATATGTTAAGTTGTCAATCTCGCCTTCATTCTTGCTGGATGTGACCGCGTCCCTAGCACCTTGTCCCGGGTGGCCTATCGGAACAGACTCTTGAGAACAGTGGAACCAAAGTTAGCTCTATGTCTAGAAGCTAAATCCAACTTGTAATGAGAAATGAAAGTGTGAGGAGTAGCCCAAGTAGCCGCTGCACAAATGGTGTCAATAGGCAGCCTGTCTTGGAAGGCTATAGAAGTAGCCAAGGCTCTGGTGGAGTGAGCCTTAGGTTTGTTAGGCAGCTTTTGGTGTCTAATTTCATAAGCAAAGGAAATCAGAGATGTTAGCCATCTGGAGAGTGATACCTTCGAAACTGAAAGTCCCTTTCTGCCTTCTGCATAAGAGACAAACAATTGGTCAGTTTTCCTGATCTGTTTGGTTCTATCCAAATAATACCTTAACTGACGATGAACATCTAGCCAATGCAATTTTTGTTCAGACCTGTTAGAAAAGTTAGGAAAAACACAGGAGGTCAATGCTTTGATTTAGGTTAGATACAGAGGCCACTTTAGGTAAGAAGGATGGATTGGTTCGCAAGGACACTCTGTCTTTATGAAATAATAGATACGGAGGTCGACTGCTGAGTGCATGAAGTTCTGAGACCCTTCAAGCTGAAGTAATGGCTACCAGAAAGAGAGTCTTCCAGGATAGCAATTTCAATGAACAGGAAGCTGCAGGTTCGAACGGGGGAAGAATCAAAGATGTGAGAGCTAAATTAAGGTCCCAAGAAGGAGGAGGATTTCTTATAGGAGATCTGAGAAGAAAAACTCCCTTCAAAAAGGCTTTGCAAAACTTGTGAGACATGATGGCAGAATCTGAGATGCTCACATGAAAGTTAGAAATAGCTGCCAATTGAACTTTAAGAGTAGAAGGAGATGAACCTGCATGGAAGAGTTCAGCTAGAAAATCAAGGACTATTTGGATGGAAGCAGTGAAAGGATCTATGTCCCTTCCTTGAGCCCAATAGGCAAAACGTTTCCACTTACTAAGATAAATCTTCCGAGTGGAAGATTTATGGGAAGCTATCAAAATATCTCGAACAGAGTGAGATATTTGAGGAAGCCTGGCTAAGGTTGGAATTGGAGGAACCAAGCAGTGAGGTTCAGAGAGGGGAGGGAGCGATGTAATTGACCCGATTGATGGATCAAAAGATCTGGAACTAGGTCCAGATGCCAAGGTTGCTCCAACAGAAATTGATGTAGAAAGGGGAACCAAACCTGTTGAGGCCAGTAAGGAGCAATGAGGATCAATGAGGCCTTCTGAGCGATAGCTTTCTGTATCACTTGAGAGATTAGTGGGAAGGGAGGAAATGCATACAGAAGTCCCCGGGGCCAAACCTGGACTAGAATGTCTCTGCTGGGCTGGCCTGGTAACGGGAATAGGGTGAAATAATCTCTGCACTTGCTGTTTTGGGGAGTAGCAAAAAGGTCGCAGCAAGGCTGACCCCACTTGAGAAAAATTTTCTCCAGAATAGAATCTTTCAGAGACCACTCGTGAGGCATGAGTATAGCTCTGCTCAATTTGTCCGCGATTAGATTGGACTTCCCAGGGATATGCATTGCTATCAGAAACCACTGAGAAGAAATCGCCCATTGCCACAGTCTGAGTGCTTCTCGACATAGGGGATAGGACCTGGTTCCGCCTTGTTTGTTGATATACCACACTACAGACATATTGTCCGTCTGGATTGCTATCGTTCCCAAGGGAAGAGAGTCTTGAAGGGCTTGCAACGCTAAAAGCACTGCTCTCATCTCTAGAACATTTATATGCAAGTGGCATTCGTCTGGTTGCCATATGCCCTGGACTGTTCTGCCCTGATAATGCCCCCCCCACCCGATCAGGAGGCGTCCGTTGTCAGAGTAGCAACCGGAGGGGAGGAACAAAGGGTCTTCACAGTAAGAGCTGAGGGCAAGAAATCCACCAAAGAAGATGATTCTTGCATGCTTGCATAATCATAATGGTGTGGGACATCGGAAGTTCCTGGTACGACCATTGTGTGAAGAGCATCCATTGAAGGATTCTCATGTGGAATCTGGCTAATAGAAGTAGAGGGATAGCAGCCGCCATAATCCCTAGTACTTTCAGAACTAATCTTACTTTGGCTCTGTTGCTGTGGAAGAGAAAAGAGACCAGTTTGCGTATGTCTGCTATTCTTTGGTCTGTTAGTCTCGCAGACATGTTGACTGTGTCTAGATTTGCGCCTATGAAGGTAATAGCACGACAAGGCGACAAAACAGACTTTTCGCAATTTATTGAGATGCCTAACTTTTGACAAATGCGAAAGGTGTAGTCTCTGGCCATTAACAGAAGATGCTTGGTAGGAGCTGTGAGGAGCCAGTCGTCCAAATATGGAAACACCTGGAATCCTTGACGTCTCAGGTGAGAAGCTACCACTGCCATGCATTTGGTAAACACCGGGGCAGTGGTGAGACCAAAGGGCAGGGCTCTGAATTGAAAGTGACTGGTTCCCAGCCGGAAGCGGAGAAATCTCCTGGAGCGTCTGTTCATTTTTATATGATAGTACGCATCCTGGAGGTCTATAGAGCACATCCAGTTTTCCTTTCCCAAAAGGGTAGGATGGATTGTAGCGTGACCATCCGAAATCTTGTTTTCTTGACCGACTTGTTCAAGATACTGAGATCCAAAATGGGTCTCCAGTCCCCTGTTTTCTTTGGAACCAAAAAGAATTTGGAGTAGATTCCGGATCCTTGCTGGTCTGCTGGTACTGGCTGAATGGCTCTTTTTGCATGCAACTTTGAAATTTCCAACGCTGCTTGATCCCTTTGAGCGGGTGGAACATCTGGAAGGGATTTTTTTGATTGATTTGGAGTACGAAAGAATGGAATGGAATAGCCTTCAGAAATGATGGACTGTACCCACTTGTCTTGAGTTAGGGATCGCCAGGCTTCTGGGTACAGTGACAATCTTCCCCCGACTGCCTCCGAAGGTGGACAGTCGGGCAACACCTCAGGGATGCTGAAAGGGCTTATCGGAGAAGGTTTCTCGATTGCCCTGGTTCTGCGGACCCCCCCTGCCTCTAGGGCGACGTCTACCATTATTGTTCCCCCCCTCTGCCTCTGGCGGGGAACCGACTCTGTGCGTCAGGCAAAGTCCCACTTTTCTGGCCTTTGGGGTAAGGCCTAGAAGGAGTAGAAAAACGGACTCCGACGGCAGAAAGAGTCTTGCCATCCGTCTCGCACCTAGTCAAGGTTTCTTTCACTTGAGGACCAAAGAGAGATGATCCATCAAATGGGGAATTAGTGAAAGACGTTTTAAAGGGGTCCACAAAGTTGCATAGCCGCATCCAGGCATGCCGGCGTAAGGCCACACCTGTCCCTGCGGCTCTGCTCGCTCCATCAGCCGCATATGAAAGGAGGCGCATGGAGGAGTTAGCTATAGAATTTAGGGTAGCCAGCTGAGTGTTCATCTTGTCCTGAAAACCCGCAGCCGTAGGATCCTTCAACATGTCACTCGCTTCCTTGATCAAATCTCTTTGAAGACGAGTGAAATGGCATAGGTAGTTCAGCGAACGCATAGCAAAGGTCGCTGACGAAAACATCCGCTTCCCGTACCTGTCCATAGACCTAGATTCCTTGTTAGGAGGATGGACAGGCACCGAAGGATCAGCTAGTTCCTTCTTAGTGGCAGCAGCTACCACCATAGCATCCACAGAAACTCCCTTGGTCAGAAATTGTTTATCTGTTGGTGCCGTGATAAACTTTGAAGGTCTCCTGGGAGTGGGGTCCACTGAATCAGGAGCCGTCCAAGCCTTTTTTGCTACCACCTGCATGAGGGGGTCAAAGGGGGGGGACACCCAGGAGGTAGAAGGGCGAGAGCCAAACGCCTCAAGATACACAGATTCATCCTCCGAAGGGTTAAGGGCTGGCCAATTTCCCCTCTGTTTCAGGATTTCTAGAATGTCTGCAAAGGAGACATCTTCAGTAGGGGAACGGGGGGAACCCTCGGAATCCTCTAAATCTGTGTCAGAGGTGACAGACTCGGGTGAGTCTATGTGTTTCCTCTTACACTTTCTCTTCCTAGGGGGCTCCCCTGCCAATTCAGGAGAGGCCTCGGAAGAGGATGAGATCCCCACAGGGGATTCTTGAGGAGCTGGCTCTCTGCGGTCTGGGATGAGGGAGTGAGTAGACATAACCTGAGGCACCGAAGAGGGAGGGGCGGACGGAATCGACTGTGGAGTTGAACCAGGTTCCAACACACTCCGCATGACCTCGAACGCACCCCTGTCAGGCAGAGCCAGAGGTCCCCGCTCCGAAAAGCTGAGAACCCCCCTCGGCACCGACAGTGATGGCTCTGAGGCCGATGTCGGAGCCGAACTCACCAGCGCCGAGGCACCGAGAGAGAGAGCGGGGTCGGACAAAGGTCCGATGCCACTCACCCCCTCGGAGCCGACGAGGGAAGTCCGGCGCAGAGATTCTTCCAAGGAAGAAATCGGAGCCGACGACGGAGCTGAAGACATTTGTATCGGCTCCGACGCTACCACAGTCTCGGTTCCGAAACGCCCCGGCTCCGAGCTCAAAGGAGTCGGAGGAGGAACATTTTGAGGAACAGGGTCAAGCATCGACTGATGAGTCGGGATCTGCCTCGGACTTAAGAAGTCGACTCACTACCCTCTGAAGGTCATGATCCGAAAGCCTCGATGACCTAGAGGAGTGAGATCTATGGCTCCGTTCAGACAGCAAGGGAGATGCTGGAGCTGAATGAACGGAGCCAAGGGACGGTGACCTAGACCTCTTTCTAGATGTCGGCTCCGATGGTCTGATCGGAGCCGACACAGGAATTTCCAATGCCTCGGCTCCAGCCGGAGCCGAGGAAACCACAGAAGCTGCAGTCTGAGACTCATCGGCTCCAGCCGGAGCCGATGTAGCAGGAGGTTTCGAAGCCTTAGGCCTCGACTCAGAAGCTGGAGTCGAGGACCTAGAAGCCTTAGAGGGTTTGCCGGTAACAGTAAGGGAACCCTCAGGCTTAAGCAAACCTCTTAAAATAAGTTTATTTTTTCTTTCCTGCAGGACTCTAGGGCTGAAGCCATGGCATACAGCACAAGAGTCCTGCAGGTGTAAAGGTCCCAGGCAGTAAACACAAGAAGTGTGACCGTCTGTCAGAGACATTTTCTGACAGCACGAGTCACACTTCTTGAAGCCTGAGACCTTTGAATCATGGACATTTTCAAGGAACAGAAAAGTGTAACCACCACACAAAACACAAACACACCGATTACACTATCAGTAAGTAAAGTTTAAACTAAGTTAAAACTAATAAGTTTAGTTAGTTTAGTTTTTATATATCCCTACAAAAAGCACATACACTCCACTATTAGGGATGGAAGGGCCCGAAGGCCTAAGGAAAGAACTTATAAGTTCTTGAGGTAAAAAGGGTGGATAAAAGGGTAGAAAAGGATCAAAATCCACTAAACTAAGGGAATAATGAGAAAAAAACTAAGTTAAAGGGGTTTAAATTAACTATTAGACTGATCTAATGAACTGACCTGAAGCCGGTAGAAACAACACACCTCGATCGCTGTAGCGGCAAACGAGATCTGAGGTAATACCGCCTAGCATTGTGGGATATAAGGGGAGCCTCGAGCCGGTGGAACCAACTCTCGAGCTTTTAGAGTGGCCGAGTCAGAGCCGAGGTCGGCTCCGAACCCATCCAGCAAGAATGAAGGCGAGATTGACAACTTAACATTCAATGGTAAGTCCTGAAACGTCCAGTGTGTGAACAGAAGCCACTGAAGAATGCGCATGTGAGATCTCGCAAGGGGTATTGCAATAATCACTGCTGCCATGGTGCCAAGCAGCTTGAGAATCTGTGATGCTGGTGCTTTTTGTCTTGATAGGAGATCCACAATTTGTTGTTGAAGGGTAATCACTCTTTCAGGAAGGAGCTTCAAGGGACGTGCTAACCGTGTCTAAGTCTGCTCCTATAAAGACTGTACGCTGCGATGGCAATAAAGCAGACTTTTCTGAATTTATCGTAATAGCCAGCTGTAAGCATAGATCTATGGTAGTGTCCCTTGCCTAAATAAGCTAATGCCTGGTGGGGGTGGGGAGCCAGTCATCCAAGTAAGGAAACACCCAGATTCCTGAATGTCTCAAGTGAGTCATAACCACTGCCATACATTTGGTGAACACTCTGGAGGCGGTAGTGTGACCAAAGGGCAGGGCCCGAAACCGGAAGTAACTGGCTCCCAGCCGGAAGCGCAGATGATCCCTGGATGGCCTGGCCATTTTGATATGGTAGTACGCATCCTGGCAATCCAATTGTCCTTCCCTAAGAACGGGAGAATGGACTGAAACGTGACCATCTGGAACTTCGTCTTTACCACATATTTGTTGAGTCTGCTGAGGTCCAGAATAGGTCTTCAGTCCCCTGTCTTCTTTGGTATCAAAAAGAACCTTGAGTAAGTTCCGAATCCTTGCTGGTCTGCTGGGACTGGCTGGATGACTCTTTTTTGCAAAAGTTTCTGGACCTCTACGGATGCCACATCCTGTAGACTGGGTGTAATGACTGGGATTCCTTTTGTTGGTCTGGGTGGTTAGAGAAAGGGGATGGAATATCCTCTGGATATAACGTTTTGTACCCATCGGTCTTCTGAAATATTTAGCCAGGCACCTAGGTACAAAGACAAACGTCCCCCGACTGCCTCCAGAGCAGGACAGTCAGGCCTCCTTTCAGGAGCGCAGATAGGGCTTCCCAAGGAACTGATCCCTGTCACCCTGGTTCTGCGGACCCCCTCTTCCGCGTGAGCGTAGTCTTCCATCATTGCCTCCCCCTCTGCCCCTGGAGGAGGCTTCACCTTGTGAGCTCGGAAAGGCCCCTTGGGTCTTACGCAACCACATTTTTCCACACCGTTGACCTTTGGGATAAGGTCTAGTAGGGGTAGAAAAACGGACTCCTACGAGTAGGGGTAGAAAAACGGTCTCCTATGGCAGATAGAGTCTTACCATCTTGCTCACATCTGGTGAGGGTCTCTTAACGTTTGGTCCAAATAAGGAGGAACCATCGAAGAGGCCATTTACAAACGATGACTTAAAAGGTTCCGCAAAAGAATATAAGCGCATCCAGGAATGTCTTCATAAAGCAATTCCTGTACCTGCAGCCCTACTCGTTCCATCAGCTGCATATGACACGAGGCACGTGGAAGAGTTTACGATGGAGTTGAGGGTAGCAAGTTGAGACGTCATCTTATCCACTGCAGAATCGGCTACTGCACCCTGGAGAGCATCTCCAAGCTCCTTCAGGACATCTCTCTGTAGCCTTGTGAAGTGGGTAAGGTAGTTCAATGACTGAAGAGCAAAGGCCGTAGAACTGAACATGCACATCCCATATCTGTCCATGATCCTAGACTGTCTATTAGGAGGATGGACAAACGTAGAAGTCTCTGACATCTCTTTTTTAGTGGCTACCGCCACCACCATGGCATCAACAGGTATGGGTTTGGATAAGAGGGACTTATCTTGGGGTGCTGAAATGTACTTGTTGGGCCTTCTAGGAACAGGCTCCAAAGAATCTGGTGACTCCCACGCCATTCGAGACAAAAGATCCATCAACTCCTCAAAGGGCAGAGACACCCAAGAGGTGGTGGGTTGGGACCCGAAAGTCTTCAGGAGCACCGATTTGTCCTTCGTAGGTCTTAGGGGTTTGCCAGTCTCCCCTCTGCTTAAGGATCTCAAGGATATCCCCGAAGGAAATATCCTCAGAGGGGGACCTTGGGGACCCTTCCGATTCCTCCAAATCGGTGTCCGACGTGATGGATTCCTGAGAGGAATCTAGATGTCTCCTCTTACATAACCTCTTCCGAAGAACCTCCTCAGTGGGAATCTCTGGGGAGGTCTTGGAAGAGCAGGGTTCCCCCAAAGAGGCATCTTGAGGCTCTGGGTCCCTACGCTTACGGTGAACCTGTGGTAGTGGAGAAGGTGCAGACGCTTTTCGGGAGAAGGTGGCCATATTAAAGGTTGTGAAAGCCCGGGGGTACAAAGCCCTCCTCATGACATCTTAGGCCCCACGGCTTTGATGCGAGGAAGCACCCGGATCCGAAGACACCGAAGACTCCTCCTGCACCAGAACCGCTGGCTCCAAGTCCGAGGTAGGAACCAAACTCATCCGTACCGAAGCCCCAAGAGGAAGAGTCGGAACCGGCGTATCGGTTCGACCCCCCCCCCCGGAACCGACAGAAGAGTGTCGGCTCCCAGATTCCGCCGCCGGAGCAGAGGATATCAGGGTGGTTGGTACCGACAGGTCAGAAGTGAGTGTGGGTACCGACGACTGAATAGCCTCCTCCGGCTCCGATGTCTCGATTCGAGTTGGATGAGGAGCAGCAAGAACAGGAGAGGACTTTATCGGTTCTAAAGCTGCTAGAGTCGAAGCCAACAGAATTTTAGCAAACACCGGATCCTGTAAAAGTCTCCGCACCACTTCCACAACCGAATCAGAAAGTCTGGAAGCCAGAGAGGAGACCACCGACGGAGCTGGTGAACCCAGAATCGGGGATCTCAAGGTAGGAGATACCGGTTCCAAGACTGGGGACCGGCTCCTACCAGCAACCTGAATGGTCAGTTCCGATGACACTGGAGTTGAGACTGTAGCCTTTTTAGAAGATTTTGGAACCAAAGAGCCCTTCAGAGCCGAACTGGTTGAAGAGGCTGGAGAAGGTTTTGGTTGACCCGGAGCAAAATCCAAGTCTGATTGGAAAGCAGACAATCAAACCCCGCTCCACTAGCTTACGCTTCCTTTCAGCTAGCACTCTAGAGCTGAATCCATGACAAATGGAACAACCCTCCTGTAAATGGACCTTACCCAAGCAATGCACACATGCGGAGTGGCCATCAGTAATCGACATTTTTTGACTACATTTAAGACAACTCTTGAACCCTGATTTGCCTTTTCAGACATTGCAAAGACAGCAAATACAACACCACCTTGTCAAAAAAGAAACTAAGCCTAACCGGTTATAAGTATCCAAATGCAGCTGCTATGAAACTCCTAAGACTGTCAACAGAAAAAGCCTAACAGGCTAAGGGAAACAAAAAACAGCCAACAAACGGCCAAGAGCCTAACCAGCTAACCAAAAGAAAAATGCAGGAAACTGCAAAAGCCTAACTCGGCTTAGGATAGAGCAATAAAGCCAAACGACTAACACAGAACTAACAGGGCCAAAGCCCCAAAACTAGAGAGAGATAAAACTATCAGAACAAGTACATAAATCCGAAAAGCGGATAACCCGTACTAAGCATAATACTGTCAAAGACCTAACTTGCTAGTATAATTAAGATTCTGTGTTTGTTACCTCTGCATTCATTGCTTGAATCTAATTGAGTTCTAACTGAGAGTGCTACTGAAACAACTCAAGATATAAATTGATAAGTATATTTTTTGGCACTTCTTTCCAAAGTTCTACAGTATTCTAATTGCTTTTGCTTGATTGATTTAAGATCATATTTGCTGGCTTCTGATCTGTGTTGAAAGTGTTATTTTTCTGAGTTGATTTTTTCCCCACCCTGCCTTCCTTATTGGTGTTTTCTTTTTATATTTGGTGGCTTTGCAATTGCCCACCCTTACTGTATATTTGATCTGTGACACTCCTCCCAGTCTAGTGTCTTTAGCTCATTCTACCTAATATGGAGAGAAAAAAAAATGTTTTTTTTGCACTTTATTCATCTGCTTACTGCATTTGTGTTTCTTCCTACTTTATTTATTTTGCTCTTGCTGCCTGTTCTTAAAAGTACTTAATAGCATTTATTCTGCTGCATTTATTACTGCTTGTTAGTAGCCGATTAAATTGTAACTGTTATTCTAAGCCTGTTAGTTTAAGCACTTGGGCTTTAGACCAGTTGTTTCACATTAGGAAGGTTTCTGGTCTGCACTGTTGTGGCAGGACAGGAAGCTTACATCCTCCTGAGTTGGGAGTTGCTGAATGAAGGCTAGTGTCTGTTCTAAAGTGTATTAGTTCTGGTTTAAGCACTTGGGCTTTGGGCCAGTTTTTTTACATTAAGAAGGTGTGGTCTGCACTCTTGTGGGAGGCTGGATTCTGCCCTTCTGAACTGGGAATTTCTGGTCACAGACTTATTGTGCCTGCTTATTTGAACTGTCTCTTTCTGAAAATGGTGCGCCTTGTTGCTGCAGCATAGACCAGATTCAGGCCTGCTGAATCTAGCTTTGTTTGTATAACTTGAGCACTGACCCAGGCCATCTTTTTTTTTGGAGACGGTTCCCCTGCACCCTAGCAGCAGGAGTGTGCAGTTAGAACTTGTCTGTTTGAAGACTGCTGGAGCAGGGCTCATTTTTGAGTTTTTTATGGTTAATTGGGTAACTTGTTTAACTCACTTGTTCGTTTTCTGTTGTTTTATATATATATATAAAAAAATTGCATTCTAGTCATCTGCTTTTACTGTATTTGTGTTTCTTCCTACTTTATTACTAGTGGCATTGACTACAACACTGATTTGAAATATATAACAATAAGTATCCTTTTCTGTGCATTTAAAGAGTTTTTTGATTGTATCTGCTTTATTTTCTGAAAGAAAAAAAAAAAAATATATATATATATATATATATATATATATATATATATATGTATGTATATACTTGTTTCCCGCCTTTCTAAGCTAGTATAGTCCAGTTTTCAGTTAAGTGCTGAATTCAGGGCTGTGTTACAAATCTCTGTGTCTGCCCATACCTTACCTGGATAGAAGGAAGTTTCTCTGTTCACCTGTGAGAGAGGGGAGCTTTGAGCAGCCTATCTGTCCCTGGAGGAGTGGTTTCAGCCCAGAAATTAGTAGTTTATTGTCCATTTTGGGCTAATTTCTATCTCTCTCATTTCCCTGCTATAAATACAGCATTTGCCCGGCTTTGCACGCCAGGCAGCGCCAGTTAGCTAGGGCATCTCCACAAAGTCTCCTCTTCAATTTTTCCCTTGGAACTAGACAAACTTTCAACTTAAGCACTCAAGCCATTCATTTCTCAGCCCAGCACTTGCTCTCATAGCAAGCACTTATAAACCCTAGCACTAGACCCTCCTATACTGTACAGGATGACAAGGCTCTCTATTCAACCTTACCAGCCATTCAGTAAAACAGTTCACTGTACCTATCCAAGCATGTCCAAAGGGGAGTTTCAGGCATACTCTCCATTCCAACTGGTGAATCTGGGCATTTTGAGGCAATGTTACAACTGCTTCATGTACACAGACAACCCTCTCCTCCTACCACCAAACACTAATACATGTGAGAGATGCAATTATACAACCAAACTGGAGACCAAGCTGGATCAGACAGTCAAGAGGGGAAGGGAAATACTTGCATCACACCACCAGTCTGACAGAGACCCATTAAACCAGCACTGGCAAAAAACACACATAAATACACGAAAACATACTCGGAGGCTCTAAATAAAAATCTTCAAAAGCAGCAGAGACCTCCAAAGCAGACATCCAGGCAACCACCACCCACCAACACAAATCATGAAACACATACTTCACAAAACCAGTGTGCCATGCAAATACAGTCCTTAAGGCAAAATAACATACCCAACATACTAGTAATAGGTTACTCTATAGTCAGGCACACTGACGTCCCACTCACTAGGCTGAATAAGGAGAAGGTTACTGTTAGCTGCCTGTTGGGTACCAGGATCCGCCACATAACACAAGCACTCAGGTCAGTCCAGAACAAGTATAAATACGACTCTGTCATTGTCCATGTTGGTGTGAATGACCTGAGCCGTACCTCCCTGGACTACATGAAAAGAGACATGGAAGAGCTCTCTGATCTTGTCGCCCAGGCCGGTATGATCCTGACCCTGAGTAGCATCCTGCCCTCACCAAGAATGATACCACAGTATAAAGAAAAAATTATCAATTTCAACAACTGGCTAAGTTTCTGGTGTCATTCAAAGGGGATCTAGTGTCTGTCCGCCTGGGATGACATGCTCGACAAGCCATGCTGCTTCGCTAGAGACGGCTTGCACCTGTCATCCTTAGGCTTTCAAATACTGGCTAAGGCTCTTGCCACCCCCATAATGCCTTTTTAGGCAAGGCTCAAAAGGCAAACCCACTGCCATAAATAGCACAAGTAACAAAAAACTGAGGGTGATGCTACTCAATGCCAGAAGTCTAAACCTCAAAATGCACGCACTCAAGGCACTCCTCAGTATGGAGAAAATCGATATATGTGCAATAACAGAAACCTGGTTTAAGGCTCCAGAGAGCACCCCAGCACTAACAGGTTACAACTCATACCATACATTTCAGCCACAGAACCCGGACCGAAATACAAAAGGAGGGGGCGTATCCATATTCATCAAGGATACCAACACCTCCAGGTTAGTGGCACAGCACGATGCTTCAGAGATCATCCACGTACAACTAACAATGGGCAAAAGTGCAATTCAAATTGTAGCTTGCTACAGATCACCCACCATGTCCCAGGAGCTCATTCCGCATTTCTGGAAACACTGGGAAATATAAAGGTCCTACCAAACACCCTAATATTGGGTGATTTCAATTACCCAAACATTAATTGGGAGAACTACTCAAGTACTAACTCCCTTGCCCAACATTTCCTAGAATTTATAAACTCAAACGCCCTGGATCAACTGGTCAACACTCCCACCAGAGGTGACAACATATTGGACCTGGTCATCACCAACATGGGCGACCAGTGCTCCACATCGGAGGTCAACCCTCACTGGTTAGATCTGACCATAAACAAATCACTTTGCATATCCACATTCCGCCCCCACCACCAGACAAGAAAACCACCGTGAAAAACTTCACATTACTTAAGACCGAGGTGGAAAGTTTCAAAGCCCCCATGCTAAAGGATAACATTGTCCAAGCTGCAAAATCCTTTACTAATGCATTCTACGGGCACCTACAAGAATGCATGGATCGTGCTATCCCAAGCAAAACCAAGACTCACTCCTCCAAGAAAAGGAAGCCAGTCTGGTGGACTCCTGCCATAAACAAGATATACAATAGAAGGAGGAAACTAGTACAGAAAAGAGTAAAATCCCAAGAAGGGAAGGCATCCTTGATCAGTATCAGCAAGAAACAACGATCCCTCATAAAATCATCCAAGGCAAGTCTCGAAAGAAAAATTGCCAAGGACTCCAAAGATAACCACAAGGCATTCTTTAGCTATGACAAGAATCTAAGTGGCAATGCTCAGGTCTGCACAGAGATAGGACAGAATGGTACAAAATACACTGAACCGACCGATATTGCCAACATCCTGGCAGACAGGTTCAGAGCAAACTTCACCCCCCTCTCACTCTCAAAAGGGCCCATAATCATACCAGAAGAATGTAGAGCTCCTGAAATCACAGACACTCAGGTTAAAACAGCCCTCTCCAAAGCCAAAAATACAGCATCAATGGGATCAGATGGAGTCCCAGGCTGCATCCTACACGAGCTCAAAGACGAACTAATCCCTCACCTAAACACATTGTTCAAACTCAGCCTCTCCACAGGTTACGTACCCATAGAGTGGCGCACAGCAACGGTTATTCCATTCCACAAAGGTGGAGCCACAACAGACCCCGGGAACTATCGCCCTATAAGCCTGACTAGCTTGGTCAGCAAGGCTATGGAGGGCATCATCATGGAACTCATTAATAGAGACACTGGGAACCACCAAACACTGGACCCTACCCAGTTTGGCTTTATTAAGGGCAGATCATGCCTCCTAAACCTGGTGGACTTCTTTGAGACAGTTACCAAGACTATAGATGAGGGAAAGGTGGTACACACAGTCTACCTAGACCTCGCAAAGGCCTTCGACATCATTCCCCATTCTGGTATTATAGACAAGCTCACCAGCCTGAACATAAACCCCTAAGTCACAAGATGGGTTGCCAACTGGCTCACGGACAGAACCCACATGGTAAGAGTTGCGGGAGCTAGGTCTGACTCTAAACCGGTTACAAGTGGCGTTCCCCACAGCTCAGTCCTAGGACCCCTCCTGTTCGGCATATACTTCTCAGAGGTACAGGCAAGCACAGGAGGACTATGGCTGACCAAGTTTGAAGACAACTGCAAACTAGGGGTTATAAATGACTCTCCGGCTGACATAGACATCCTTCAAAAGGGTCTCACTGAGACAGGCACCTGGTGTCAAAATCATGGCCTCAAGCTAAATGTCAAAAAGTGCATAGTCCTCCCTTTTGGAAAAAACAAAGTACCCACAAACTACTACAAAGGTGGTAGTCCCCTAAATCCGGAAGATGTAATAAGGGATCTGGGGACCCAAGTAGATAGTAAACTCTCCTTTGATAATCACATTGCCAAAGTGGTTAGAAAATCCTTCTACGTGGCACACCTTATCACAAAAGGGTTCACATCCAGATCAAAAGAGGTCATTGTGCCCCTCTACTCATCGCTCATCAGACCCATCATAGAGTACAACACCCCATTTGGGATGTATCTTACAAGACACCTGCAACAGCTGGAAAGACCACAGAAGTACCTCACCAAGAGGATCACTGGCCTCAAACAGATGTCCTATGCAGCTCGACTGAAGAAACTCCAGCTGTACTCGGTTGCATACCGCCTACTCAGAGGTAATCTCTGCCTGACATACAAGGCCATGTCCAACCCAGAACTGATTGACATGCTCCACCTAAAGAAAAGCTTATCCCCTCAAGCCACATGCTCTAGGGATCTAAACCTCACCACAACAATAAACAGGACGTGCTGGAGGGATAGATTCCTGTCACAGAGACTTCCCATGCTTTGGAACAAGATTCCAATCTACATTAGGCAGAGCTCCTCGCTAACACTCTTCAACAGAAACCTTGACGAGTAGATGGGAAACAGAAAGTTTACCCCGGGGATCACTTCGGTGGCTTTGCTGGACAGAGGCACAGGGAACTAATCTAAGGGGGCGGCGAAAGCCAACATATTCTGGCCAGGCTTATAAATGCCTTCGGGCAGATAGCCTAGTACCTACCTATGAACCTATGAACTAACCAGTAAAAGTGGTAATTACAAAGGAAAAAATAGTTGAAAACAGTAAACTTATCTCTCCAACGGCCAGAGCTGTAGAGAACGCACGATCAGTTTCAGCGGCAAACTAGATCTGGGGAATGTAGTGGTGTACTGTGGGATAGGGCTTTGGCCTCAAGCTGTTTGAGACCTCAAGCTTTGCAAATTGGCCGACTCTGAGCGGAGGATTGGCTCCAAACCCATTGGTAAGAATGAAGGCGAGACTGAACAACTTCACATGAATAACGTTTTTCATGTTAAGAACTGGAGATACACCTTGCCTGCAGGTTTTGAAAGGTGGTCTAGTCAGGGCATGAAGTAAAATAGTAATGTCCCAAGGATGGTATTGGGTCTCTAAGAGTAGGTATGAGAAGAAAAGTTCCCCTCAAAAAAGCTTTAGATAAGGTGAGAGAGGCAACTGGGGACTGATTCTCTCCAATGTGAAAGCTGTAAATAGCTAACAACTGGACTTTGATAGTAAAGTAGCTGGCAACATTTTGAAAAGAAAGACTAGAAAGTATTAGACCTTTGGAAGGGGTACCGAGAAAGGGTCTAAAATTCTATTGCGTAGCTCCAATAGAGAAACTTTTCCATTTGCTTTTGTAAAGCTTCCTAGTAGACAGTCTCTGGGATGAAGTGAGAATGTGGATTACTTGGGAGGAAAGCCTGGATTGATTCTCCATCGTTGAAAGTGGAGAAACCAATTTGTTAATCTGAGGGTTTGACTGTCCAGAAGAGGCAGGCCAGATGGGAGAGAAATGGGATCTAGGTTGGAACCCAGCACCCATGCAGGATGTTTCAGATAAGAAAAAAAATAGGGGAACTATACTGCTTGAGGCCAAAAGGGAGCAATGAGGATCACCATGATATTCCTCTCTAATGCTTTCTGGAGAAAGTTTGGAATTAAAAGGAGTCAGGGGAAAGGAGTAAAGGAGTCCAGGGGAGGGCTTGTGTGGAGCAGAGTGCCTCTGGACGACTCCCCCTCTGGAGGGGGGATTAGGGAAAAAACTGCTGCATTTGGTGTTGTGGGGAGAAACAAAAGATCACAGCATGGCTGTCCCCAGCAGCAGCAGCAGCAGATCCATTCTGCCACTTTTTGACTGAGGGTTCACTCATGAGTGTAAGAGGACATATATGCTCAAAATGTCCACTAGAACACTGAATTTCCCTGGAATGTGCTTTGTGAAAAGAAAGGAATTGGAAGATACTGCCCATTGCCAAACCCTCTTTTTGGCATAACTGATAAGAACAGATGCCCCCCCCCTTGCATGAAGTACCAAACGACCGGCATGTTGCTGGCTTGGATAGATATCAGTCCTTGAGGGAAGGAGTCCTGAAAGGCCTGCAGTGCTAGCAGAACTGCCCTCCTCTCTAGAATGTCAATATGGAGATTGGTCTCAGAGGAGAAACATGTACCCTATCTTTCCCTTTTAGTGGCTCCCCTACCCAACTGGGAAGTGTCCATGGTCACAGTGGCTTTGGGCTGGGGAAAGACAATAGGTGACCTTGCATCACTATAGGGGATTTGAGCCTCCAGTGAATGTGAGTCCTGCAACTGTTTTTCAAACATACTTGTAAGGACATTGGTTGACCCCTGATTGACCACAGCACTGCTAGGGTCCACTGAAGTATTCTCATTTGGCATCTGGCAAGAAGGACCAAAGTGATGGATGCAGCCACTGAACCAAGCAAATGAAGAAGCATTCTTGCCATTGGTTTCTGAGATGAAAGAATGACTTGAGCTCAGTTGTGAAGAGTGAATAACTTGCCCTGTGGAAGTTTCACTATATGATGAATTGTATCCAAAAGTGTGCTCTTATGAATGCTATCACTTGCTCAGGATGGAATTTGGATTTGTCCAGATTTACTGTGATGCCCACCATTGAGTAAAGTATGAGAAATGAGTCTTTTACTTGAATGAGTTAATTCCTCATAGGGGAGAAAATGAGCTAAACATCCATAAACAGGAAAACCAGGAACCTTTACAGTCTGCGGCATGCTGTGATGAATGCTATGCAGTTAGTGAACACCTGGCGGGACAGGGCTCTGAACTGAAAGTGACTGGCTCCCAGCAGGAAGCAAGCAACACCTTCTGGAATGCCTGTCCATGTTGACAGATTCATAGGTGTTTACTTGGTTAATGACCATAAGGGCCTTTTTAAGCCTAGCCATGCATGCCAAATCTCTGACAAGTTCTAGTACCCATGATAACTGTAATCAGGGGCCTGGGAGATGAACCATTTACAGGCTGCCTGTGTCCATTAGAGACATATGTGTCAAGCCAGGGATGAATTTCCTGTTCCTCATTCAACTGTCCAAGTTACCCTTGAATTGGGATAGGGGGGTAGTCTGCTTCACATGGATGGGAAGCCTGTTCCAGAGAAGGGGTAGTCTCTGGGATACATACCTGTCTCTCCAGCAGGGTCTATTTATACCATAGGCAAGGTTTAAGTCTTTAGAATGAGTAATTCTGGTGCTGTTTGTTTTATGGATATGCAGGAGGTCCTTCAGGGTGAGGTCTGGCAATGTCTTGTATGCCACACACAGATTTCCCCTCAATAGCCAGCAGGAGACAGAATACAGGGATAAGGCCTTGAGGTAATCTGCACAGGGCCTGTTACTTTTTAGCCTGTATTCTTTTAGTGAACCTCTGTGGATGTTCCAATTGTTGGATGTGCCTGGTTAGGTACATTCCAAAGGGAGCACTGTACTCAATGATAGTTCTGATGAATGCCAAATACAGTGGAACATTAGCTTCCATGGACCTAGATACCATACCTTTGGTTATAAATTGAAAAACATAGAATGATTTCCTCACAACTGTAGACATGTAATGGTCAAAGGCTAGATTACTTTCTGCGTGTGTCCCCAAGCCCATGACTACAGGGTCAACTCTTAGGGATGCATTGTTAATATGACAGTTATCAGGGGTGGATGACTTCTCAAAAAATAAGTTATTACATTCCATCTGTGTTGTAGATCTTTACTCATTCAATACTGTTAGGACTTCGATTCCGTCCTTGGAACCGACACTGCCGGTACCAAGCTCCTGCCAGCCAAAAACTCTTGGCTAAGCCCTACCCACAATGCCCCTCTCATAGTCTCTTCAGATCGAGTTTGCCCACCATTATAGTATAGAAGTAATAATAGCGATAACAGGAGGCTCTGTCTGAGCAGATACTTTAACTAATAATAAAATCCTAAAATCTACCAGGAGTCCAGGCAGGGGGAAGGAGGGCGGGAAGTAATGAATGAATAAAGATCTACAACACAGATGGAACGTTATGGTAAGACATAACTTCTTTATCTGATGTTGTAAATCTTTATTCATTCCTTAATGTTAGGAACGAGTCCCCAGCTACTTGAGTCCTGGGTGGCCCTAAGGAAGGGCATTCCTGAGCATCATAGAACCAGATGATGCTCGTCCCCTGGAGGCCAAATCCAATTTGTAATGAGTGATAAAGGTATGAGGTCTTGCCCAAGTGGCTGCTGCGCAGATATCATCCATAGAGGCTCTGGAATGAAAGGTCACTGAGGTATCCATCAATCTAGTAGAGTGAGCCTTTATTTTGGAAAGTAAGGACACTTTGTTTTGAAGGTAGATAAAAATAATGGCATTTCTGAGCCAAGAAGATAAAGTCATTTTGGAAACAGGCTTACCCATTCTGGGTCCTTCAAAGGCCACAAACAATCGATCCGTTTTTCTGAAAGATTTAGTTCTGTCCAAGTAGAAACAAAGTTGCCTATGAACATCGAGGGTATCCAGAAGGTATTCCCCTCTATTTGAATGGTGGGAAAAGCAAACTGGTAGGTCAATAGATTAATGGAAAAAACAGAAATGACCTTGGGCAAAAAGGAGGGGTCAGTACGTAGAAAAACTCTTTCCCTATGAAAAATCAAGTAAGATCTCTTGATACTCAAGGCCTGCAACTCAGTTACTCTTCTCACTGAGGTAAGGGCTACTATAAGTAGAGTTTTCCAAGACAAAAATTTGATATCACAGGAATAAGAAGGCTCAAATGTGAAACATTCATTAATGACTGAAGCACCAACATCAAGTCCCATGGTTCTACAGGAGGCTTGACAGGAGGTTTAATATGTAATACTCCTTTCAAGAAGGTTTTGCACAGTCGGTGTGACAAAACAGATGAATTGTCAATTCCATTGTGAAAGGCTGCAATATTTGCTAAATGCACTCTAATTGTCGCTGCTGAAGCTCCTGCATGCAACAGGGTAGTGAGGCATTGAAAGATCTTCTAAACAGGCATGGAAAAGGGGTCTATGTTATATTCTTTGGCCCACCTAGAGAACCTAGTCCACTTATTGGAATACATTTTTCTGGTGGACGGTTTGTGCGAAGCCAGAAGGATCTCACAAACAGGGGATGAAATATCAAGTAGCCTGGCAATCATCGGAAGTGGAGAAACCAAGCTGTGAGCTTGAGGCTGTGGAGATTGGGGTGAATCAGTCCCAGAGGATGAGACAGCAGACCTTGGGATTGATCCAGGATCCATGGGCTGTGAATCAGGTGAGGCCATAGGAATGGGAACCAGACTTGACAGGGCCAATAAGGGGCAATGAGGATCACTTTGCTTCTCAACCTTTGAGCTTTCTGTAGAAATTTCAGGATGAGGGGAAACAGGGGAAAGGCATACAGTAGACCCGGGTCCAATCGTGTGTCAGAGCATCCCTCGGTGACCTCCCCCGAGGGGAATCAGGGCAAAATAGCTTCTGCATTTGTTGTTTAGGGGTGACGCAAACAGGTTGCAGTAAGGCCTGCCCCAACAGCGGAAGATCTGATCCGCTATTATTGGATTGGGGGACCACTCGTGAGGCATCAAAATGTTCCTGCTCAGATTGCCTGCAATAAAATTGGAACTCCCAGGAATTTGTATTGCTATGAGAAAGTGGTTGGAAGCCATCACCCAATGCCAAAGTCTCATGGCTTCCCGACACAGGGGCCAGGGGGTAAGACCTGGTTCTGCCTTGTTTGTTAATGTACCAGACGACTGACATGTTGTTCGATTGAATTGCAATGGTCCCGGAAGGAAGGGATGTGTGGAACGCTTGCAACGTTAAGAGAACTGCTCTCAATTCTAGGACATTTATGTGCAAAGGAAGAGGACTTGAATCTGGTTTCTTATTTTTGAAATCCTGTGAGGAGGAAAGGAAGCTTGACAGAACGTTGTCAAAGATCGCTCCAATGAATTCCAGTGCTCTTGTTGAAGACGTGTGATTTTTCCATGTTGATCATGATACTCAAGCGAAGAGCAAGGCCTTGAGTGTAAGAGAGACTGAGAATGAGAAGATTCCTGGTAGTGGTGGTAAGGAAGCAATCGTCAAGATATGGAAACACCTGCAATCCTTGTAGTCTGAGGTGAGCTACTACGACTGCCATACATTTGGTGAACACTCTGGGGCTGTCGAGAGACCAAAGGGCAGTACCCTGAACTGATAATGATTGGCTACCAGCCGGAAGTGGAGAAATCTCTGGGAGTCTTTGTCCATCTTTATGTGGTAATACATGTCCTGGAGATCTGCAGAGGTCTATAGAGCACATCCAGTTGTCTTTCCCCAGAAAGGGGAGAATGGACTGTGCCATGACCATCAGGAATTTTTGAGGCTTGATGAATTTGTTTAGTAGGCTGAGATCCAGGATTGATCTCCAGTCCCCTGTCTTTTTTGGCACTAAAAAGAACCTCGAGTAAAAGCCAGATCCTCTTTGATCTGGTGGGACTGGTTGGATGACTCCATTTCTTAGCAGCTTTTCGATTTCTAAGGCTGCAGCCTCCCTCTGTCCAGGTGGGACATCGGGGATTTGTTTTACAGGTCTCGGGTGAGGTTGAATGGGATATGATAGCCTCTGATTATTATTCTCTGCACCCACGCATCAGTTGTTATGAGTTGCCAGGCCTGTAGTTGTAGAGAAAATCAACCCCCGACTGCTTCCAGAGGAAAGCAATTGGGCCGCTGTTAAGGAGCACTGGAAGGGTCGACCAGAGAAGGAATCTCTAGTCCCCTGGTTGCATGGACCCCCTCTGCCTTGAAAGGGGCATCTACCGGATGAGTTGCCCCCTCTGCCCTGGGGGGATTGCTCATCACAAGTGTCATGAAAAGATCCTTGGGACTTCATGAACCACAATTTTCCTCCCCTCTGATTCCTGGAGTAGGACCTCTGGGAGGTGGAAAAACATATGCCCACAGCAGATAAGGTCTTTCTGTCCTTCTCACTACCCGAAAGTTTGTCTCTTACTTTGGGATCAAAAAGGGAAGATTCGTCAACAGGCGTGTTGACAAAGGAAGATTTAAAAGGATCCACAAAGTCACACAAATGAATCCAAGCATGCCATCTCATAAGGATCCCCAATGTGGCTGCTCGAGCTGCCCCCTCGGTAGTGTGAGAAATCAAGCGCATTGAGGAGATCGAGACTGATTCCAAGGTAGCTAGCTGAGAGGCAACAGTATCACGCACCTCCTCAGGCAGTACCTCCGCCAAAGAGGCAGACATTTCTGAAATTAGGTCTCTTTGGAGGCGAGCAAAGTGTGGCAGGTAATTCAGCAACCGAATGGCAAAGGTCGCTGAAGCATAGGTCCACTTGCCAAGTCTGTCCATAGCCGAGACTCCCTGCTCGGGGGATGAACAGTGGAACTATCTTCCGCCAGTTCCCTCTTGGTGGCCGCCGCCACGACCATGGAATCGACTACCAGCTGTTTGGATTAATTGGGCTGGTCTTGAGGAGTGGACAAAATTTTATCTGGCCTCTGGGGGATGGGTACTATGTTGTCTGGGGCCTTCCAGGCACGCTGCACAGTAAGTCGAATGAGCTCATCTGCAAGTCAGCTCATCCCGGAAATAGATGGTCGAGCACGGAAAGCCTGCAAGAACATAGAGTCCTCCAAAGAAGGGTTGGAGGGCTTCCAGTCTCCCCTCTGCTTGAGGATCTCGAGACTGTCTCCAAATGAGACGTCTTCCGGGGGAGACGGTGCGTTCCCTTCTCCCTCATCGCAATTGGTGTCTTCAGTGATGGATTTCTCAGGGGAATCAAGATGCTTCCTCTTGCAAAGTTTCTTCTGGGGTGGCTCTCCAGTGAGATCTTCTGAGGAGGACTCCGGAGAAAGGGTTCCCTTGAAAGGCAGGTCTTGCGGCTCCCATGCTCGAGGTTCCAGAGTAGGAGGGTGGGACAGCTCCATGCTAGAGGGGGGTTCTGGTTCCGATGCCAATGGTGACAGCTGCGAGCCTGTTGAAGCAAGGACCCTCTCCATCACCTGGAATGTAGGCCCACCTGAGGCGGGATGGGAGCCCAGAATCGAGAAGGACGGCCTCGGAACTGGGGTCACACCCTATCCCAAGGAGCCCGCCTCCTGGTGAGGAGCTCAGAGAGGACCGGCAGCTGCCAGGACAGCCATGGCCGTAGACGATGCCACAGAATAAATCGGCACTGAACTAGGTGCTATGGTGCCAACAGCCCAATCATTGCTCCGAAAGTGCACCATTTCCAAAGGAGCCATGGCTCCAAGAGTAATCAGTGCCGACAGGGAAGACACGGCTTTCAGAGCCGAGACAGTATACACCGAGATGGCCATCGTTACTGTAGTCTCTGAAACCTGGGTGGAGGTCAGAGGAGGATATACAGGAGAATATGCCGTGACAGTTTCCGTTCCAAGAGGGAGGGAAGACCTGGTCTGGGTGGTTAATCCTCTAGCTGCCAAAAGATGGTCCACAACCCTCACTACATCCTGTTCCGAAAGACTCCTGGTCGATCTGAAGGACGCTGCCAATGGAGAGTCTGGTCTCTCAAGAAAAGGACTAAATTGTTGTCCCAAAAAGGGGTCATAAGACGGAGAATACCTAGTTCTGGGAAAGTGCTTGACCATCGGAACTGAAGGTGTCATTACCAGTGGAGCCATGTAAGACATCGGCACTGTGGCCAGGGATGGCACTGATGCAGGTACAGTAGTCGGAACCTGTGTCACAAACAAAGTCAACACCATGGGGGAAGGTGCCGCAGCTGGTACAGTGGAAGTAGTCTGAGTCAGAATCAAGGGCGGCACCGAGGGAGAAGACAGGGACCCTGGTGCTGAAGCTGTCTGCACCGATGGCACGGGAGAAGCCCGGTGTCGACTTGGTTCTGAGAAGAATGGGGATGTCAGAACTGAAGACTCCGTTTCTCCTTATGCTTTTTTATGTCCTTATGCTTATGAGGTGGTGAGACCTCCATCTCAGAAAGAGCCTCCGCGAAGGATGATTTCAGCATACCCTTTAGAATAAGCTTGTTCTTGCATTCACCCAACGTACGGTTGCTGAAGCTACAACAAATGTCACAAGAAACATTAAGGTGGTCAACGCCCAAACAGTAAACACACCGGGCATGACCATCAGAATTGTGCATCTTATGACTGCATTTATCACACTGTTTGAACCCAAGCTTGGCCTTATCTGCCATTATAACACACTAGTACTATCGCACAACAAACTATATCTAGCAACAAGAGATAGGACAGTGAAAGAAAGCACACTTTTTTCTTTTTATGTACAGATAGCAGGAAAAGAGTGCCAACAATGGTACTAAGAAATACCAAAAAGGTAAGAGGAGGGCCTACTAAGGTAGGGCAGGAGGGAGTAGTACCAACGATGGTATGAAAGAACTACCAAGGTAGTGGGTAGGGTTTAGTCAGGAAATGAAGACGGTAGAGATGAGAAATAACTTTAGATGATAAAAGCTGTCTAACAAACACTAAAGACTCGAAATAACCACACAAAAGCTACACTTAGCTGAGAGAAGGCTTGACACGTCTGACGAGGAACGTGGTAAATGAGATCTGAAGAGACTATGAGAGGGGCATTGTGGGTGGGTCTTAGCTGAGAGTTTTTGGCTGGTGTTAGCTTGGTGCTGCCCGTGTCAGTTCCAAGAACAGAACCGAAGTCTAAACAGTAAGGAATGAATAAAGATTTACAACATCAGATGATACTATTATGCATTTCTTGGAATTTAGTTTTAGTCCACGGCTCTGACACCATTTATTTGTCTGCGTTAGCTCTTGCTGGATAACATTTGTGTCAGTATGGGATTATATCACTGTGCCTAATTTGCAATCATCTGCAAATTTTGTCAGCCAAAGGCCGTTAACACTGGCCTCGACTTTAGAGACGCAAATGCCAAAAGGAGCTCACACAGGACTCATTCCTGCCATCTGGCTATCAACTGGGTGACATAAGGATTTATACCTTAAACTCTTGAGTTTATCAACAATGCCCATGTAGGGTATTGTGTCAAATGCCTTGACTAGGTCAAGGTAAGCAGTGTGAACCATTTTCCCCTCATCCATTGCTTGGTGACCTACTCAAAGAAGTCCACTGGAATAAGTAGGCATAATCTGCCCTTGCTGAAACCAAACTGGGTTGGGTCCAGTGCCTGGAGGTTTACTATGTCATTACTGATAACTTAAATGATAATTCTTTCCATAGTTTTGCATATCAGACTAGAGAGACTTAAGGGTTTGTAGTTTCCAGGGTTTGTAGATGGCCCACCTTTGTGCAGAGGGCTGACTGTTGCTGTTCCCCATTTGTGAGGCACAAAGCCTTTTTGGAGGCTACAGTTAAACAGCAATTCCAGGGGGCCTGACAGGCCTTGCTTCATGCTATTTAGAAGGCATCTTGGGACAACTTCCTGGTCCCATTGCTGCAGTGTTTTTGGCCTTAGAGACAGCATTAAGGACCTGCTCCCTAGTGATAGTAGGGGAGTTATTTTTGATGGTATTTCCTGAGGGAAGATTGAGGGGGAGAGAGGGGTGAAGCTGGAGCAGAATTTGTCGACCAGTAGGTTTGCTCTATCTTCTGGCTCAGTTTACAATGAGCTTTGCACACAATTGTTTATTGCCTTTCAGGTTGTGAGCATAGCTAAAGAATGCCTTGTGGCTGTCCTTGGCCTGGGAGGCCAGATTTACCTCAAATTTGGCTTTGGTAGATTTTATTTGTCCTTTGAGTTGTCTGTTTCGTTTGATGAGAGTACTTTTATACTGCTGGGTACCGAACAACAAGTAAACAGCAGTAGATGAAAACCAAGAAAAAACTCATGCAATGATAATTTGGCTTGTAAATATTATAGATGGTTTATAGGGACCTTTAAAATCATTGCTTGATTTTGTCAATCATTATTCAATTAATTTATGTTAATTATTTAACAACATGGCATGTTTGAATGATATAAAAGCATTGGTGGTTGGGAAATAATCACACTTGAAAAAGCCCGTTACGAACGGGCGAAAGCGCTTGTGGTGAAGTTGTGGTTGATTTCGTTGTTGTGGATTAAAGAAGTTAAACCCATTGGACTGCTGTTTTCTATTGAGGCTTTACTTGGCTTTTGAAGTTTACGTAAACGTATTTGTGCGGATTCCATAACTTAAACATTATTGCCAGCAGAAGAAGAGGTTTTGGGCTTTCCGCAATTTTTTTCTTTATACTGCTGGGTGTTACACCTCCTAAGTTTTGCCATGATTTTTTTCCTTCTGTTTTACAGACTATTGATGATGTGATTTCACCAGGGTGTCTTGTTTTTTTTTTTTAGTTGGTTCTGTACTTCTTTCTGGTGGGTACAGCTGCCTCTTATGCAGCTATTAACATGCATGTATAGGGCTTCTGTGAAGAGTTCCACTTAGGCAGCAGTGTTGTCAAGGTTTATTGGGGCTTGAAATTTTGCCAGGTTATCACTTAATTGTAGAAAGTTAACCTTAGAGTAGTTCTTGAATATTCCAGGTTATCTGGGATTCCAAGTTTATTTTTACTTCGAAGGAGATAATTTTGTGGTCTAATCTTACCAGAGAAGACATTAGACTAGGGGGTGTTCTGCACTCTCTCATTTTAGTGAAGACTAGATCCAGTATGTTTGCACCCCTGGTCTGTGTACTGACAATCTGGTCCAGGGAGTTTGTATTTACAAAATCCATGAATCTCTGTGATTGTACATTTGGTGTTGTGTACAATGCATCCTGTAGGTCTATGAAGCACATCCAATCATTCACTCTCAATAGTAGAATGGACTGAACTGTGACCATCTGGAACTTTGCTTGTTTGACATATTGGTTGAGGTGACTGAGGTCCCCAGTCTTTATTGTTTCACTAAAAAGAATCTTGAGCAAGTTCCAGATCCTAGCTGGTCTGGTAGGACTTCCTGGATGACTCACTTCTTTAGAGGCTGTTGTATGGCTTTGAATGCTGCTGGTCTTTGAGATGGTAGGACATTTAGTAACTTTTTTTGAATTTGGGGTTGACACAAAAGGGAATGTAATAGTCTCTGGTTGTTAACCTCTGCTCCCATTTGCCATTTGTGATGGACATCCACGCTTTGGGGTGCAGGGATAAGTGTCCCAGAACTACCTCTACATAATGGTAGTTGGGCAATCCTTCAGGAGTCCTGATAAGGTTTCTTTGTGAAAGGAACACTGAAGTCTTGGTTTTGCGGCCCACCTCTGTCTCATGGGAGACACCCATTATTAGAACTCTCTCTTTCTGCCTTTGGGGGGGGGGGTCCATCTCCAGTAGTGTTAGGAGAGAACCTTTGTGATTTCTGGAACCATAGTTTCTTATTCCCTTTCTGGTTCCTAGAAAAAAGACCTAGGCAGAGGGGTGTAGAAAACTGTATTCCATTGGCAGAAAGGGTCTTTCCATCTTGCTCACTTCTGGTCATGGTTTCTTTCACTTTAGGCCCAAAGAGTATTCAGAGTATTCAGCCATCAAATGGGGCATTAATAAAGACTATCCTGAAGTGCCCTGCAAAGTATTATAACACATCTAGGCATCTCGTCTTACAATGATGCCTGTACCTGCAGCTCTCTGCATGCCTTTAGTCACATTGGAAATTAGATGCTTTGAGATGCTGAACAGGGATTATAGGATGGCTAACTGAGAATTCAAGGTTTCTTGTCATCTGCAGACAGAGATCCAAAGCGGGACTTTGAGATTTCTGTCCTCAAATCCCTCTGAAATCTTGTGGCATGTGGCAAGTAATTCAAATCCCTCAGAGTGAAGGTAGCTGAAGTGCAAGTCCACTTCCCAGATCTATACAGCATTCTCTACTTCCTGTTGGGGGGATGAACAGAAGAGCTTTGCGCTGCAAGATCTTTTCTGGAGGTCACAGGCACCACTATGGAATCTACAGCCCCTTGTTCCAATGCTGGCAATCTCTCGGGGAGACTAAGTACTTGTCTGTTTATGTGGAGTTGGTTCAGTCATGTCCATCTCCTTCCATGCCAGCCTAGAGATGAGATCCACCATCTCATCAGTGATGGGAACTATGTAGCCAAACCGTACCGAAGGCCTTGAGGAGTACTGACTCCTATTGGGAGGTGGCATTGGTGGACCATCCACTTTTCTATCTCAGGAGTTTGAGAATCCCTGAATGAGACCTTCTCAAGGGGGGATCTGGTGGACGCTTCTTCATCATTGAGATCAGTGTCCTCTTAGAGAGACTCCTGGGGGGAGCCCACATGCCTCATTTTACACATATGCTTTTCAGGCTCCTCCCTGGTGGGATGTTCCAGAGGGAATTCTGAAGAGATCTGTGTGTCTGTTATACAGGGATGTGCCTGGCTGTCCCAAGTGCACAGAATGAGAAGGATCAGGACCAAGGGAGTTCTCTGGGGGATGGGTGGAGCTGTGCTAGAAAGAGATGTACTCCCATCAAATTGGAAGAGTACTCCCTTGACAGCCTTGAATGCCAAAGCCAAAGAAAACCTCAAAATTTTCTGGTGGGAGTTGAAGCCACCTTTCTACACAAAAAGTAGAACTCCACTCAGCTCGGATCCAAGGATGATGCCAGTGCTGAGCTATCAAGCACCAGGCTCTGAGAGGAAGGGATGTCCCTGTAAACTTCAGAGTCAAACCCATCCTTCCAGATCTAGCACCAACACTTCAGCTCAGAAATCTTTCTGGCTCCTATGAGATTGGAGCCATTTGAGTCAGAGATGGAGCCGGAGTAGAAGATAGCCAAATCTTCAGATCCAGCAAGGACAAGCTCTGGGGAATGCTCAGATCCTAAATTCCTGAATCTAACAAATGGATCAGGGTAGAAGCTACTACAAATTGTAGACTACTACTGCCTGTCACCACAGGCGTCCCACAAGGGTCCATTCTAGGACCCCTCCTATTCTCCATTTTCACCAATAACCTTCACAGCATCTGTCAAGATGCAACTGTTATACAATACACTGATCACTCAACACTACTTTGTACAGCCAGAGCTCCTCAGGAACTCCACTCCATCACCCAAAAAGTCTTCCAAACTATCGAAACCTGTTTTTTTAACGAAAATCTAATACTAAAGCCCCCAAAAAACAAAACCTACTTCTATTTAGTCCAAACAAATCATCCAAAATACCCAGCCCATTTAATATTGTGTCCAGGGATGGAACTATTATCTTCCCAGACATTCATACTAAACTGCTAGAAATGATCATTGACAATAATCTCAAATTCAATCTGCATATAAATCAAACTATTTAAAACATCCACAAAAAACTGGGCAGTCTATATAAAAATAAACCATTTCTAACCCAAATAGCCAGGACAGCAATTGCTCAAACTCACCTCCTCTCTACCCTATTCTATGCCTCACCCATTTTCAATAACTTACCCAAAACAGAAATGGCCAAGCTCAACACCTGCTACAATCAAATTGCCAAATTTGCTACCTTTGTCCCCTACTGATATCACCACTGCCATACCCTAAACAACTTGACTGGCTTGAATTTCCTAATCACCTAACCTTTCATCAGCTTACCTATGCACACAAACTACTACTACTTCCAGACAAAACACCAGCACTGGCCAACTTACATCGGTTACAAACTAACCCTAGACAACTATGTTCTAGTGATAAAACACTAATTAAGGTTATCAAGAGCAAAAACACAGCAGGGGATTTCCTCTTCCC
>NC_056733.1:1065304468-1065441228 GCF_019279795.1 Protopterus annectens
CCAACCATAGATTGGGAGCATTACTCTAGCTCCAACACCCTTGCCCATAGGTTCCTAGAATTCATAAACTCAAATGCTATGGAACAACTTGTTACCACTCCCACAAGAGGGGAAAACATACTGGACCTGATCATCACCAACATGGGGACTCTATGCTCCAGACCAGAAGTGTATCCCTCACTGGTAAGATCAGACAATAAACTGATCTCACTGGATATTCACATCCCGACCCCACCCCCTGCGCAGAAAACCACAGTGAAAAACTTCTCTAAAGCAAATTTCACACCCCTCAAAACCGAGGTGGAATCCTTCAAAGCCCCCGGGCCTGTGGAAAATACAGCCCAGACCGCAGAATCCTTTATAAATGCATTCTATGAACACCTTCAGGAATGCATGGATCATGCAATCTCAAATAAAACCAAGACCCAATCCTCCAAAGGCAGACGACCTGTCTGGTGGACCACAGCCATAAACAAACTATACAATAGAAGGAGGAAGCTACTACATGATAGAGCAAAATCCCAAAAAGGGAAGGCATCTCTGATCAGTATTAGCAAAAAACTAAGGGCACTCATAAAATCGTCAAAGGCCAGCTTCGAGAGAAAAATTGCACAGGACACTAAAGATAATCACAAGGCTTTCTTTAGTTATGTTAGGAACCTGGGTGGGAATTCCCAGATATGCTCAGAATTAGTCCAAAATGACAAAAAATACACTGATCCCACAGACATTGCCAACATCCTAGCTGACAGGTTCAGAGCAAACTCCCCCCCACCAAAAGGGCAAATATCTATCCCAGCAGAGTGCTGCCCCCCTGACATCTCAGATGCTCAGGTGGGAGCCGCTCTCTCCAAAGCAAAAAACACAGCATCAATGGGAACAGACGGTGTCCCAGGCTGCGTCCTACATGAACTCCAAGAAGAGCTAAACCCAAACATAAAACTACTGTTCAATCTCAGCCTTACTACAGGATATGTACCCAAAGAGTGGCGTACAGCAACAGTGGTCCCTCTCCACAAAGGTGGTGCCACAACAGACCCTGGAAACTATCGCCCCATAAGTCTGACTAGCTTGGTCTGCAAAGCTATGGAAAGGATCATCATGGACCTCATAAATAAAGATATTGGGGACCTACAGACACTGGATCCTACCCAGTTTGGCTTTGTTAAGAGCAGGTCCTGCCTCTTAAACCTGGTTGACTTCTTTGAAACAGTCACCAAGGCCATTGACGAAGGGAAGGTGGTCCACACAGCCTATCTGGACCTCGCAAAAGCCTTCGATACAATACCCCACTCAGGCATTATAGATAAGCTCACCAGCTTAAATATAAACCCCTATGTCACTAGATGGGTTGCAAACTGGCTCAAGGACAGAACCCACATGGTTAGAATTGCTGGAGCCATGTCAGACTCCAAACCAGTTACAAGTGGCGTCCCACAAGGCTCAGTCCTGGGACCTTTCTTGTTTGGTATATATTTCTCGGAGGTACAGGCCAACACGGAAGGACTGTGGCTGACCAAGTTCGCAGATGACTGCAAACTGGGCGCCATAATCGACTCTCCAGCCGACACAAGCATCCTCCAAAAGGGCCTCATAGAAACAGACAACTGGTGCCAGAGCCATGGCCTCAAGCTAAACGCCAAAAAGTGTATAGTCATCCCCTTTGGCAAAACCAAAGTGCCAACAAATTACCACATAGGTGGTAATCCATTAAGTACAGAAGAAGTCATTAGGGACCTGGGGACCCAAGTTGATAGCAATCTCTCATTTGACAACCACGTGGCCAAAGTGGTTAGAAAAACATTTTATATAGCCCACCTAATCATGAAGGGATTCACATCTAGACTAGGGGAGGTCATCGTGCCTCTTTACTCATCCCTCATCAGGCCCATAATCGAGTACAATGCCCCTTTTGGGATGTACCTTACCAAACACCTGCAGCAACTGGAAAGACCCCAAAAGTACCTCACCAAGAGGATCAAAGGGCTCAAACAGATGCCATATGCTGCCCGGTTAAAGAAACTCCAGCTCTACTCAGTGGCATACCGCCTGCTCAAAGGTGACCTGTGCCTGACGTATAAGGCCATGTCCAACCCGGAATTAAGGGACATGCTGCACCTCAAAAAATCCAAATCCCATCGAGCTACGCCGAGAGACTTGAACCTCAGCACTGAAATAAATAGGACATGCTGGAGGGACAGATTCATAACCCAGAGGCTCCCTTCACTATGGAATAAAATCCCAGTCCAGGTTAGGCAGAGTCCCTCATTGACTCTCTTCAAGAGGAATCTTGATGAGTGGATGGGAGATCATAGGTTTACCCCGGGTATCACTTCTGTGTCACTGTTAGACAGAGGCACAGTATACTAACCTCGAAAAAGGGCATAGCAAAATTAATTTAAAATGGGTGGCGAAAGCCAAACATACTCTGGCTAGGCTTATAAATGCCCTAGGGCAGATAGCCTAGTATGAACCTATGAACCATAAAGGCAGCTAGCCTAGTGATTGCCTATGAAACCGATGAAACTATGAAACACCCATAAGGTTTTGTACAAGGCACTAATACTCATATCATCATCATCATCACCATCATCCCCCTCTTCCCTCCACATGGTCAGGGTGTGTTGCCATCTCTCTCTCTCTCTTGATTCAATGCCACTCTCCTACCTTCTTCAACAGGTATACCTGACTGTTGCAGGTCTTCTCTCACACAATCCATCAATCTCTCTGCTTGGCATCCTCATTTCTTCATGCTTTCTTCCACTCTCCCCAAATGTTCTTCAGCAAATTGTATACCACATTCCTGCATGTGTGCCCAAACCACTGTAGAATAATCTATTCTCTTTGACCTGCTCTGTAACTGGAGCTACTTTTAATTCTGCTCAAATGTCAGCATTTCTTCATCTGTCTCACAGTATGCATACTTCTACCATTCTCAGTCAATTCATCTACATCACGTCCAGCTTCCTCAACTGCTCTGCCTTTACTGCCCAAATTATTGTGCCATACAGAAGTATTGGTTGTACCACTGTTTTGTACACTTTACTTTTCAGTTTCTTTGGATTCTCCTGTCACACTGTACCCCTACCACAGTGTGCCAGTCAGCAGTAGCCTCTCCAGTTCTAGCTGCACAAAAACAGTTGATGCTTAAAGCAGCTGATCTACACAACTCTTTCCCCAACAGTCTTTACTTAAATACTGGTTGGTGGATAATTACTATAGACAAAAGAAATTAATTTAATACAGGCAACCTCATAGTTTGTTTCCTTTCAGTTTAAAGTAGAATTATACACACAGATAGGAAAATGTAAGAAGAAATAATCATTAACAAATAATGAGCAAACTTCTCTGTGTGGAAGATTTAAGATTCCCTAGAATTCAGGCACCTAATAAAAACATACTGAGAATATCCAACCTAATAACAGTTGGTAGAAATACTTTCTTTAAAACTTTCTAAAGTATAAACCCACTAATGAAAGTAGGGAAGCACAAGCTGGTTCAAGTCGAATTTTCTTTATTAAAAACACACAAACAAGCGATCCAAATAGTAGTTGAAAAAAAAAAACAATAAAAATGTATAAATTCACCATTCCATTTATATATAACCATGGGAGTGGCTTACTAAGGTAGCTGTGTTGTAAAAGACAATTTACATGTTTACTTGCTAAATACCCCTGCTCCCATACAACAGTGTGATATTCGACACAGTGCCGCCCTACTTAAAAGCTCTGTGATTCCAAGATATGTTAAATTAAACCAAACTAAGTTAAACATTGTTGTGTCTTTCGGCTTTTCCCGGTTAGGGGTTGCCACAGTGGAACTCCGGTCCACTAATGACTGGCAGTTGATTTTTACGTGCTGAGTTGCCAACCCTAAAGCACAACCTTCAATGAAGGTACGCCCATTCACGCATGTCTCCATGCAGAAGATGCTCTAGCTGAGAGTCGAACCGGTCAGCGTCTTACTGTGAGGCGACAACGCTACCGCAGCACCACCACCGCGGATAAACTAAGTTAAACATTACACATTAATAATTGCTAAAACTTCCCAAAAGCATTTCATTACAGTATCAAAAAAGAAAAGGTTAACATAAATCTTCAAAATTCCTTAGAAATCTTTTCTATCAACATTTAGAAACAATAAATAAAATAATAGAAAGAAATAAGAAGTTATGTACCTACCATAACGTTCCATGTTAGTTGTCTTCTTCTCGCCTTCTTTCTTGCTGGATGGGATGGGTTCGGAGCCAAACCTCGGCTCCGACACAGCCAATACTAAAGCTCGAGAGCTAATTCCACCGGCTCGAGGCTCCCTATATCCCACAATGCTAGGCGGTAACTACTCAGATCTCATTTGATAGCTAAACCAAGCAGTTCTGGCCTCCATAGTAGGGAGAAAAAAGAACCCACCTCTATATAAACCTGAATGTAAGCTACACAAACATAAAAGGGGGAACAGAGGTGGAAGAACATGTGGGAAGGAAACTCCAAAGGAAGATCCCAAAATTTCCTATCGGTCTGTCCAGGCTAGGGGGAAGGAGGGTGGGACGCAAGAAAGAAGGCAAGAAGAAGACAACTAACATGGAACATTATGGTAGGTACATAACTTCTTAATGTTAAGTTGTCAATCTCGCCTTCATTCTTGCTGGATGGGACCGCGTCCCTAGCACCTTATTCCGGGCGGCCTATCGGAACAGACTCTTGAGAACAGTGGAACCAAAGCTGGCACGGTTTCTGAAGGCCATATCCAATTTGTAATGTAAAATGAAGGTATGAGGAGAAGCCCAAGTGGCTGCTGCACAAATGGAATCTATAGGCAGCCTGTCCTGAAAAGCTACAGATGTAGCTAATGCCCTAGTTGAATGAGCTCTAGGTCTTGAAGGCAGTTTTTGATGTCTGATTTCATAGATGAAGGTAATTATAGAGGTAAGCCATCTTGAGAGGGACACCTTAGTAACTGGAAGGCCCAATTTCCCTTCTGCATAAGACAGGAAAAGTTGATCAGATTTCCTGAACTGTTTAGTTCTGTCTAAATAATATCTAAGTTGGCGGTGAACATCTAGAAAATGTAACTTTTGTTCCAACCTGTTGGAATAGTCAGGGAGAAATACTGGGACATCAAGCGTTTGGTTTAGATTTGTCTCAGAGGAAACTTTAGGCAGGAAGGATGGATTAGTCCGGAGGGACACCCTATCTTTGTGGAAAACTAAATAAGGACGACGACTGCACAGAGCATGAAGTTCAGATACCCTTCTAGCTGAAGTTATGGCTACTAGAAAAAGTGTTTTCCATGAGAGCAGCTTAAGAGGGCATGAAGCCGCTGGTTCAAAGGGGGGGAGGATCAAGGATGCCAGAACCAAATTCAAGTCCCGTTGAGGTGGGGGATCTTTGATTGGGGGCTTGAGCAGAAAAATACCTCTTAAAAAGGCTTTGCAGAGCTTATGGGACATGATACTGGAGTCTGAGACTCCTACATGAAAATTAGATATGGCAGCTAGTTGTACTCTAATGGTAGATGAAGAAGAGCCTAAATGGAAGAGCTCTGCCAGGAAGTCTAGTATAGACTGGATAGGTGCAGTGAAGGGGTCTATATTCTTTGATGCTGCCCAGAAGGAAAAACGTTTCCATTTACTATTATAAATCTTCCTGGTAGAAGATTTGTGAGAGGCTATCAGGATGTTCCGGACCGAATGAGAGATTGAGGGAAGCCTGGCTAGGGTAGGAATTGGAGAAACCACGCTGTGAGGTTGAGAGACTGAAGGGAGTGGTACAGCTGGCCCGACTGGTGGGTCAACAGATCTGGCACCGGGTCCAGATGCCAAGGCTGCTCCAATAGGTAATGATGGAGGAACGGAAACCATATCTGTCGAGGCCAGTAAGGGGCAATGAGGATCATTGCAACTCTCAAGGCGATAGCTTTCTGAATTAATTGAGATATCAGTAGAAAGGGGGGAAAAGCATACAAAAGTCCCCGGGGCCAATCGTGGACTAGCACATCTCTGGTGGGATGGCCTGGTAACAAGAAGAGAGTGAAGAAGTCGTGACACTTGCTGTTTTGGGGAGTAGCAAAAAGATCGCAGCAAGGCTGGCCCCATCTTTTGAAGACTTCTTCCAGCACTGATTTCTTCAGAGACCACTCATGGGGCATCAGAATGGCCCTGCTCAACTTGTCCGCAATCACGTTGGACTTCCCGGGAATGTGCATTGCTATCAGAAAATGCTGAGAAGAAATCGCCCACTGCCAAAGTCTGAGTGCCTCTCGACATAAGGGATAGAATCTGGTTCCGCCCTGTTTGTTGATGTACCACACTACGAACATGTTGTCCATCTGAATTGCAATAATCCCCGTGGGAAGAGAGTGCTGAAGGGCTTGCAATGCTAAAAGTACTGCTCTCATCTCTAAGACATTTCTGTGCAAGTGGCACTCGAAAGGTTGCCACATGCCCTGGACTTGTCCTGCCCTGATAATGCCCCCCCACCCAATCAGGGAGGCGTCCGTTGTCACCGTGGCGACTGGAGGGGGAGGAACTAAAGGTCTGCCTTGGAGAACTTGAGGTGATGTGACCCACCAAGACAGGTGATTCTTGTATGATTGAGTTATTAATATGATGTGAAACATCGGGGAGCTGTTGGAAGGACCATTGAGTAAACAGCATCCATTGTAGGATCCTCATGTGGAAACAAGCTAAGGGGAGAAGTGTGATAGTAGCTGCCATGAGTCCTAATACCTTCAAGACTACCCTGGCTTTGATCTTGTTGCATTGTAGTAGAAGGTAAACTTGTTTGCGGATATCTAACATTCTTTGCTCTGTAAGTCTGGCGGAAAGATTGAGTGTGTCTAAGGTGGCACCTATAAAGGTAATAGATTGACAAGGCGACACGGCAGATTTTTCGAAATTTATTGAAATGCCTGGAGCTTGGCAAGTTTGGATGGTGAAGTCTCTGGCTAGAAGCAGTTGATGTCTGGTGGTGGCAGTAAGGAGCCAGTCGTCTAAATATGGAAACACCTGGAATCCTTGACGTCTCAAGTGAGCCGCGACCACTGCCATGCATTTGGTAAACACTCGGGGGGCTGTAGTGAGACCAAAGGGCAGGGCTCTGAACTGGTAGTGACTGGCTCCCAGCCTGAAGCGGAGAAACCTCCTGGAGCGTCTGTGCACTTTGATGTGGTAGTACACATCCTGAAGGTCTATTGAGCACATCCAATTGTCCTGACCCAAGAAGGGTAGAATGGACTGTAGCGTGACCATCCGGAATTTTGTTTTTTTGATATAATTGTTTAACTTGCTGAGATCCAGTATAGGTCTCCAGTCCCCTGTTTTTTTTTGGCACCAAAAAGAATTTGGAATAGATTCCGGATCCTTGCTGGTCTGCTGGGACTGATTGGATAGCTCTTTTTGATAGCAGCTTTGATATTTCTAGTGCTGCTTGTTCCCTTAGACTGGGTGGAACGTCTGGAAGGGATCCTTTGGGTTGGGAAGGGGTGTGAATAAAGGGAATTTTGTAACCCTCGGATATGATTGACTGTACCCATTTGTCTTGGGTGAGGGAAGGCCAGGCTTTTGGGTACAGTGATAATCTTCCCCAGACTGCCTCCGAAGGTGGACAGCCGGGCAGCTCCTCAGGGATGCTGAAAGGGTTTATCAGAGAAAGTTTCTCTGCTACCCTGGTTTTGCGGACCTCCTCTGCCTCTAGGGCGGCGTCTATTGTTATTCCCCCCTCTGCCTCTAGAGGGGAATCGACCTTGTGCGTCAGATGAGACTCCCTGAGGCTTATGGAACCACATTTTTCCTCCCCTCTGACCTTTTGGATAAGGTCTAGAAGGGGTAGAAAAACGGACTCCCACGGCAGAGAGAGTCTTACCTTCCACTTCGCACCTAGTCAATGTATCCTTCACCTGAGGACCAAACAATGTTGAGCCATCAAAGGGGGAATTAGTGAAGGATGCCTTGAAAGGGTCTGCAAAATTGCAAAGCTGCATCCAGGCGTGACGTCATAAAGCTACACCTGTGCCTGCGGCCCTACTCGCCCCATCAGCAGCTTATGAGATAAGCCGCATGGAGGAGTTAACAATCGAATTCAGGGTTGCCAACTGGGAGTTCATTTTGTCTTGGAGCCCCTCAGCTGTTGGATCCTGTATAGCCTCACCCATATCTTTGAGCAAATCTCTCTGGAGATGGGTGAAGTGACACAAATAGTTCAGCGACCGCGTTGAGAAGGTTGCTGAGGAAAACATCCGCTTACCGTACCTGTCCATGGTCCTAGACTCCTTATTAGGAGGATGGACAGGTACCGAAGGATCAGCTAACTCCTTCTTAGTGGCTGCGGCCACCACCATGGCATCAACAGAGACACCTTTTGATAGAAAGTCCTTGTCCTTAGGGGCAGTAATAAATTTTGACGGCCTCCTTGGGGTAGGTTCCACTGAATCAGGGGCCGTCCAAGCCTTCCTTGCCACCACTTCCATAAGGGGGTCAAAGGGAGGGGACACCCAGGAGGTGGAAGGGCGAGAGCCAAACGCCTCAAGGTAAACTGACTCATCCTCTGAAGGGTTAAGGGCAGGCCCGTTCCCCCTCTGTTTCAGGATTTTAAAGATGTCAGCAAAGGAGACATCCTCAGAGGGGGATCGAGGGGAACCTTCAGATTCCTCCAAGTCAGTGTCAGAGGTGATAGACTCAGGGGAGTCAATGTGCTTCCTCTTGCACTGTCTCTTCCGAGGGGGTTCTCCTACCGGATCAGGAGAGGCCTTGGAAGAGGAGGAAATTCCCAATGGGGAAACCTGAGGAGCTGGCTCTCTGCGGTCTGATACAAGGGGATGGGTAGAAATCACCGCAGGCACTGAAGAGGGAGGAGCTGACGGAGCCGACTGTGGGGTAGACACTGGGTCTAGCACGCTCTGCATGACCTCGAAGGTGCCCCTATCATGCAAGGCCGGAGGTCCCCGCTCCGAGGAGACAAGGACCCCCCCCGGCACCGACAGAGACGGCTCCGAAGCCGATGTTGGAGCTGAACTCACCAGCGCCGAAGCTCCGAGAGGGAGAACGGGGTCGGACAAGGGTCCGATGCCACTCGCCCCCCCGGAGCCGACGAGGGAAGCCCAGCGCCGAGATCCCTCCAATGAGGAAATCGGAGCAGACGACGGAGCCGAAAGGGAAGGTATCGGCTCCGAAGCACCGACAGCCACGGCTCCGATGAGCCCCGGCTCCGAACTCAAAGGAGTCGGAGGAGGAATAAAATCAGGGAAGGAAATAGCCACTGACTGTTGAGTAGGGCTATGCAGCATTTGGGCCAGTGCCTCAGACTTGAGAAGTCTACTCACCACCCTTTGTAAATCATGGTCGGATAGCCTGGAGGACCGAGAGGAGTGAGACCTATGGCTCCGTTCTGATAAAAGAGGAGATCCCGGCGCCGAATGTATGGAGCCGATGGAAGGGGACCTAGACCTCTTCTTAGCAGGTGGCTCCGATAAACCTATCGGAGCCGACTGAGTCTTGTCAACCTCGGCTCCAGCCGGAGCAGAGGCGATAGTATGAGACTTGGAAACATCGGCTCCAGCCAGAGCCGATGTCGAAGCCAATCTAATGCTTCCAGGGGACGGCTCAGAAACTGGAGCCGACGGTCTGGAAGTCTTAGAAGGCTTCCCCGACACAGACTGAGTCGGGGGGCCTTCAGGCTTTAACAAGCCACGCAAAATCAATTTATTTTTGCGTTCCTGCAGGACTCTAGGGCTGAATGCATGACATACAGCACATGAGTCCTGCAGGTGCAAAGGTCCCAGGCAATATACACAAGAAGTGTGACCGTCTGTCAGAGACATTTTCTGACAGCACGAGTCACACTTCTTGAAGCCTGAGACCTTGGAGTCTTTAGACATCGTAACTTAGTGTGAAAAAACACAAGCACAACACACAAACACACCCTTAAGCAAAATATAAAAATTCAGTCACACTGAAGGACTAGGGGAAGGTGAGGGAGAGGCCAAAGGCCTAAAAGTTAAGAAGGGAATAAAAAGGGGTTTTAGACACTAGAGGAGAACCCAATCTAAACTACTGAAATACTACAAATAAAACTATGGTAAAAGGAAAAAAATTAGGGGTTGAAATAGAAGTTTCTAGAGCCGGTAGAAGAAGTACCTCGTCAGCTAAGCGGCAAACGAGATCTGAGTAGTTACCGCCTAGCATTGTGGGATATAGGGGAGCCTCGAGCAGGTGGAATTAGGTCTCGAGCTTTAGTATTGGCCGAGTCGGAGCCGAGGTTCGGCTCCGAACCCATCCCATCCAGCAAGAATGAAGGCGAGATTGACAACTTAACATCAATCATTAACTGCATCAATTTTTTAAATTTGTTTTATTTGTGCTATGAGTCCTCTGGTCTGGAAGGATGTTACTGTCATCTGGTGACAAATTGTTGGAATCATTCACACAGTTGTAAAAGTCTTCAGTTAACTTAACATCCAGCCTGTAACCCCATCACTATCTGCAAAGTAGTTTTGCTTACAGATACAGCCCATAATCACTGAACATTGGTTGTAAAACAACAGCAACATAGGCATGCTTCCCTTCTGTCCCCCTGCATCTGCAGGGCTGCCAGCAGATGTCTGATTATAGGTGTGTATTTAAAGCGGAATGCCAGCATTCTAGGAGCAGTGCCTCTCAAACATTATTTGCAATTACAATTCCAAGATTGCTGCCTGGGCCGGTGTTAGCATTTTGGGGGCCCTCTGCAAATGTCAAGTCAGGGGCCCCTAGGAACTTTCAGTGTAAGTATCACCCTGTCACTGCCACTCCCCCTAAGCAGCCTCTTATTTCAAGTTGCAAACTTTTAGGAGTAGTACACTCTGAATGACCTGTAGCTACAATGTTCTTACAATACTACAGCCCTGTGAACCAAACTATGTTGGCCCATATCACAAAGGGACATTCACAGTTATTGGCATTAAGTTGCAACAATTATACATTACAATACCTCTATGTACAGGACTGGGCTTAGGCAAAATGGCACCATAGGCACTGCTTACTGTTTCTCACACACACACACACACACACACACACACACACACACACACACACACACACACACACTCTCTCCAGTACTTCCTCTGTTTCCTCCCATCTTAGGTTCACCATACCATGCACATTACTTTTTTTCTTCCTTTTCTCACATTTTGACTTAACTCTTTAGCTTTCACAAGAAACCATAATTTTCTTTTTTTTTTAAATTTTTATATAGCCTTTTCATCCAATGGTGGCTTGAACAGAAATTATGATTAAGTAAAGAAATTAAGTGTCGCTGTTTGGCTCTAGTTTTACTGTCATCCTTGCAACACACCTTTCTTGACCAAGACAACACAGGTTCATAGGTAAGTACTAGGCTAGCTGCCCTTGTGGGCCATTTTAAGCATAGCCAATTTCCCATCCAGTGGTGAAAATCAAACTCTGTACCCTGTGTCTGAGGCAAATACCTTAACCATTATACGAACCCCCAAACCCAAAAAATAAAACCAGTAAAAAACATTTAAGAAATAACTTAATTAAGCTGGTGCCTTCTGAAACCACAGTGGTTATAGATGCTCTGGGATGCATTTTAGAGCTTTTCCCAACCTTTTAATCCAATGATGGCATAAACAAAAGTCATGGGTAAGAAAATAAATTGTCTTTTTTTTTTCTTTCATGGAAGACCTAAATTCTGCCCAAGGCTTTAATGTCCAAAGCTAAGAAAAGAGTAGCTCACAATAAACTAACAAGTTAATTGTTGTGATGATACATAGTTTCTATTTGGGAATGCTACATGCCTGTCTAACCTTCCAAAAAAGACTCACTGCCTATGCATCCCTCTGTTGTGGGATGAAAGCAGAGGTTCAAATTGCTGCAGTCATGTATTATAAGAGACTGTTGATGTACATATACATACCATGCCTCCTCACTTCACACCCCAACCCCCAAAGCCATCCAACTATATACATGCCTGATGTGTGATTGTGAGAAAAGTGAAAAAAAAATAATGATTACAGTAACAAATTCTACTTTGTTGCTCCTAGGCAGTACAGTGGTCCTACACAAGCTGTACTAACCCTTCTTTGTACAACTCTGAAGTCTGTGAGAAAAGTAAAAAAACAATGACCACATTGTCCTCAGCCCAAACACAAGCTATAATAACCTCTTGTGCACACCTCTAAGGTTTGACTGATGATAATTAAAGGAACAATAACCACACAATCTCCAGCCCCCATCACTCCATAACTTGCAACAAATTTTGGTACATACAGACCCACATCTTAGTAGGGATGTTTTTAGAATGGGCACAGTTGAGAGCAGGTTAAAGACTGTAATCAGAAAATTCATAAATTTTTTCTTCTCATTTTTCCCCAAACAACAGCAGCTTTTGTGGGGCCCCCACACTGTCAAGGATGATTAAGGGTGCCTCGCTGTATCCATTTATACAGTCTGGGAGTGGGGGCCACTAGACTCCTAGAAGATCTAAGTGTCTGAATGTGCTGATATATTTTATGCCTTACTTTTGAAATGTAATTACTTTCTAGTGGCATTTTTTTATCGATAACCAAAAGAATAATGTATGCGTCCTGGCATTATTGGGTGTGTGCACAGACACAAATCTGTGATATTTTGTACTTACACACACAAGCATAAGCCACAGCAATACTATTTTTTTTCAGCAAACAGCAGTACATTATGCAAAACTGGTACTGCCACACAGCAGCAGGGATAAGTCATTTTTATTTACCTCAATGAGTAGTAATGCATACCTGCCACTGCCCCTGATTTCAGAGACATTCCCTGATTTTTGGCTAATAATTTTGTTTTGTCCTTTGTAAAAAGTGTGATTTGCTGGTAAATCATTCAGGATTACAGATGGTCAGTAAATCCAGATATCAGATTTTTATACTTCTTATTGTCCAAAAATGCATGTTGATGCAAAAGGTGCAATTCTATCAACTTTTAAGTGAATAAGCATTAATATTTAAAACATTTTCCTGATTTTGAGCCTTTATTCTGCTCTTACTTTTGGCATTGCCCGGAGTTCTTCAGCAAAGAAGTTGAGATTTATAGAACCTGGTGTACTGCCAGTATTTATAAAACTCTCTGAAAGAGAAAAGCATCCTGCACTGAGATCAATCACTCTGGGCTGTTGATCTCTTTAGTGCTTACCTTGCTCATATTCATTATCAGCTTTATCCTAATAGGGCCATATCACAGTCCTGTTCAGCTTAAAGAGCATAATCATGAAATGAATACAGTTTTTGTCTAATTTTTTTCACAACCATCAGCAGCTTTTGTGGGGTTCCCACACAGTCAAGAATGATTAATGGGGGGCTCCTTCAGCCACAGGTTTTGCAGGTACCTAAAACTGGCTATTTTGTTAGTTTTATTCGAGAATGTCAACCAGTGGGTCTACTTCAGTAGATTGAATGTACACTTACCCAAATTGCCAACTCCACAGATGACAATACCGAACTTTCAATAAACTGAACCCAAACACAGATTTTTTTTAAAACAGGGAACAGAGACACTTGGCCAACATGGGGAAATTTGCTTTTTTCTCTACTGTGGTGTGATCCTGGAGGTGGTATATTTAGTTGGGGGAGGTGTAGACCCCACCTGGGTGGGTTTGATGGGTCTATAATAGATCACCGAATGCTTAAAAAAGTGATCAGTGATTAATCGGCCCTATGTAAGCAAAAGCTTACAATATCGAACTGTCAGAACAGCGACTTTTTTTCCCAAGGGAAAGAAAATCACTGTTCCACCAAATAAAAAGAAAACAATTTAAACATTACATTAAGTGGGGGGCTTTGCCCCACACACACCCCTACTTAAATATATCAACTCCGAGACCGCACTACAGTGCCAAAAATGGCAAAGTAGCGAAGTGGCTAAGCGAATTCTTTCCCAGGGAAAGAATTCGCTTAAAAGCCACTTCGATATTTTGCCTTTTCAGTCTTTTAAGTTCGACCAAGACATATTCAAAAGAATGCGTCTTCGGTCTTCTAATAGGAACCCGGGTTTGACATACTTTGGTGTGTTATTTTGTAAAATATTGGCCAAGTGTCTTCTTTCCTTGTAAAAAAATAAATAAACTTTGGTAATGTGATGTTTCAGTTTACTACAATTTTGGTGTTGTCCTTGCGGTAATCTGCAATTCAGGTAAGTGTAAATTTGGTTTAGTGAAGTAGACCCCGACCAGCAGGGTTTAACTAAGACAGGGGCACTATGTCAGTGGTAAAATATTTAATGGAACTGTGAAGCCTGTTGCTTGATAAAACACTGATACTATAACCAGCGATATCTTTGAATATTAAAGGAGATATAAATAACAGTTATTACCCATCTGGTTTATTAAGTACACAGTATTCCTGTACTAGCTTTTGTTGGTTTGACAGACATGTTACAAAATGTCAAGATAAAATAACTTGCTCTGGTTGGGCACCCTCCCCCCAGGAACAGGGGGCCCTCAGCGACCGCAGGGTTCGCTGGTGCCTAAAGCCCGCTATGATTGCTGCTCTCTGAAGAATGCTTTCCCAGTGTGAAAAAGAAAACAGAAGTAAAGAAACATGTGGAAACTGACAATGCAGGTAAAATTCAGTTGCCAGCGGGTTTTATCAGAACATCGAAAGTTCATACTTTCGAATGTTCTTACATCAACCCCTATTCAACGAATGCTGAAAACAGCGAAATGACAGATAATCAAATTTTTTCCTAGGGAAAGAATTCGGTTGTCCATTTCTGTCGTTTCGCTATTTTCAGCATTGTGGTGGAAAGTTACGGGTCGGGTTCATGTAAGTGTGTGACTGGGCATGGTTTAGGTGAGTTAGGGTTAAGGCGCGAGGGACGTATGTGTAAAATTGTGTGGACGTGAGGGTTAGGGCGAGTTACTTGAGTTAGGGTTAGAGTGCGGGTGAGGTGAGTGTGCAATAGTGACGGACCTTAGCGTTAGGGTTTGGGTTAAGGTAAGTGGATACTTAGTGGTGTTTGTACAGTTTAGTGTGGGGTTAGCTGTAAGATTTTGGGTGTATGTGTGTGGATTGCTGTTTGTTTGGTGTGCTTGTGTTGTGTGTATGTGTTTTGGAACAGCAAATTTTTTTCCCTAGGAAAAAATTTGCTGTTCTGAATGTTCGATGTTGTCAGCGTTCGCTGATTAGGGGTTGATGTAAGAACATTCGAAAATGTGAACTTTCGGTGTTCTGATATAGACCCATTGCCGGCGTGTTACTATACTGCCTGGATCTTTGCAAAGAAGAAATCTGGAGAAAAGCGAGAGAAAATCAACCAGAAAAGGAGAGGAAGAAACTTGCAGCTGTTCAGCAAAAAGCATTTCAGGTTTTGTGCCAGAGATGGCTTTCAGCAATTTAAAGAGAAAAAAAATACATTATGAGGTATTTAAAATCAGTGAGAAACTGGAAGAATATACAAACTCAAATGACAAAAGTCTAGAAAGAGTAGAATAAGCTTTAAGTTGCTATTCAGATGACTTGATAAAACTGCAGAAATCAGAGGATGAAATGAAGGAAATCTGTCTGAATATGAGGCTTTTTAAGAAGAACGGTTTCAAGAAATAGTAGAATTAGAAGACAGAGCACACAGAGAAAATCTAAGATTTTCTGCTATACAAAATAAACTGACAGGAATAGACTGCACTTATTTTATGAAAGTACACATTGGTATTCACAGCAGGATTTATTCATTGAAAGGGCACAGAAGGTGATTGCTACAAATCTGGCCAAGGGAAAGAAGCAAAGACATACTGTAGTAAAGATGTAGTCATACTATCAGAAAGATCTGCTCCAGACAAAACTATTAACAATTAGGGACACCAGAGTGTTGTGGAAAATGATTACTCATTGTACACCAGGCAGATGAGAAATGAGTTTTTTCCCTGCAATCAGAATGTGTTGAGAGGTAAGTGTGAGATTCAAGTTGCTACACTCTGCTATATTTTTTTCCTGATGGATCAAGACATTTTTAAATGCAGAACATTTTGGGCTGATTTCTATCCCTTTCAACTTTCTGGCTTAAAAACATTCATGTTTGCGCATTATTCATATCATCCAGTACCGCGGGGCTAAGGTTAAACTATTCCAGTTGCCAAAAAGTCTACTCTTTAAATTTTCCCTTAGAACTAGCTGGTTTCTCAGTAGTAGCACTAAAATTTGAACCCCTGTGACTAGCACTTGCTCTAGAACCTGCTGGAAAGCACTAGGAAGCCTTAAACTGACACAAGCACTCAACTGTCCTTGTTAATAAGGAGAAATTAATTGTAGGCACTAAACAGCCTATAATTGCAAAGTACCTTGCAAAGGAAAGGGGAAACAGCTCTTGTACTTTACAAAAAAAAGCACCAAAAAAGGCATGTCCAAGGGCCATCTTCCGGTGAATTATCCTGCCCACCTAGTGAATCTGGGCATACTGGGGCAATGCAGCAACTGCCTCATGTACACAGACAACCCTCTCCTCCTACCATCCAACACTACAACCTGTGAGAGATGCACTTACATAGCCAAACTGAAAGCAGAGCTCTCTCCAGCCAAGATTGTGCTAGACAGTGAAGGGGAGAAGGTTAACACCTGCACTACACCTCAAGCAACACATAGCCCTTCAAAACCCACACATAGCAACACTAAACCCACATATGCGGAGGCCCTTAACGTTAACCTGCCCAAGCAACAAGGACCTCCAAAGCTGAAATGCAAACAAACACCAGTCACAACCAAAGTGACACATAGCTCACAGCACTAGTGTGCCACCCAACACCAGCCCCTAAGGCAAGACAACGTACCCAGCACTTTAGTCATAGGTGACTCTATAGTCAGGCACACTGATGTCCCACTCATCAGGCTGAGCAAGGAGAAAATTACAGTCAGCTGCCTGTTGGATGCCAGGATCCACCACATAATGCATGCACTCAAGTCACTCCACAACAAGTACAAATACGACTCTGTCATTGTCCATGTTGGAGTGAATGACTTGAGATATACCTCCCTGGACTACATGGAAAGAGACATGGAAGAGCTGTCGGATCATGTGACCCAGGCAGGTATGACCCTAGCCCTGAGTAGCATCCTGCCTTCGCCCAGAATTATACCACAGTATAAGGACAAAATGACTGACTTCAACAATTGGCTAAGCTTCTGGTGTCATTCATAGGGGATCCAGTATCTGTCTGCCTGGGACGACATGATCGACAAACCATGATGCTTTGCCAGAGATGGTCTGCACCTGTCACCCCCCTGGGATTCAGGTTACTGGCTAAAGCTCTTGCCACCCCTATAGTGCCTTTTTTAGGCAAGTTTCAAAGGAAAAAAACACCACTGTAACAGATACAAGCATACAAAATCTGAAGGTAATGCTAGAATGTTAAACCTCAAAATGCAATCTCTTGAGGCACTCCTAAAAATGGAGGACACCGATATCTGTGCAGTAACTGAGACCTGGTTCAAGACTCCAGAAGGCACCCCTGCAATACCAGGCTACAACTCTTACCCCACTTTTCAGTCACCAAACCAAGACCGAAAGACTAAAGATGGAGGAGTATCCATATTCACCAAGGATATTCACATCTCCAGGCTAGTTGCCCAACACAATGCATCTGAATTTCTCCAGGTACAACTAACACTAGGTAAGACTACAATCCAAATTGTAGCTTGCTACAGATCCCCCACCATGCCCCAAGATTCTCACTACACCTTTCTAAACATACTGGAAAATATAAAGATACAAACAAACACCCTAATACTGGGTGATTTCAACTGCCCTGCCATTAACTGGGAAAACTACTAGGGTACCCACACCTTTTCCCAATGATTCTTGGAATTCATAAATTCCAACGCCCTGGATCAACTAATCCATTGTCCCACCAGGGGCTCCAATATCCTAGACCTGGTCATTATCAGCATGGGAGATAGATGCTCCACACCAGTGGTCACCCCCTCATTGGTCAGGTCTGACCAAAAGCAAATAACCCTTGACATCCACTTCCCACCCCCATTCCCCAGTAAGGAAATCTCTGTAAAAAAACTTCTCCAAAGTCAACTTCATGCTACTTAAGTCAGAAGTGACAAACTTTACGGCACCCATGCAGACGGGAGCTAAAAGTTCGACTGCTTAATCCTACACTAAGGCACTGTGTGAGCACATCCACTTATGCATGAATCGTGCACTCCCAAACAGAACCAAGATGCTCTCCTCCAAAAAAAGGAAGCCAATCTGGTGGTCCCCTGCCATAAACAAACTATACAACAGAAGGAAGAAACTGTTGCAGAAACGAGGAAAATCTCGGGATGCAAAAAACTCCCTTAACAGCCTCAGTAAGAAGCTGAGATTCCTCATAAAATCCTCCAAAGCTAGTTCTGAAAATAAAATTGCCAAAGATTCCAAAGACAACCACAAGGCATTCTATAGTTAAGTTAAGAATCTCAATGGCAATGGCAGATCTATCCTGAGCTACAACAGAATGGCATTAAATATACTGAACCAGAGGATATTACCAATATCCTGGGAGTTCGATTTAGTGACAACTTCACCCCCCGCTCACCCCCTAAAGGGCCCATCTCAATACCAATAGATTGCCAAATTCCCGTAATCATGGCCACACAGGTAGAAACTGCACTATCCAAAGCTGAGAATACAGCATACATGGGACCAGATAACATCCCCGGCTGTGTACTACATGAACTACAAAATGAACTGGCACCTCACCTAAGTGTCATGTTTAATCATAGCCTCACCTCAGGCTTCGTGCCCACTGAGTGTCGCACAGCTACAGTTATCCCAATCCATAAGGGGAGATCCAACTTGGATCCTGGGAACTACTGTCCCATCAGTCTGACGAGCCTGATCTGCAAGGGCATGGAATGCATTATCATGTAACTTATAAACAAAGACATTGGCAACCTTCGAACACTGGACCCCACCCAGTTTGGGTTTGTGAAGGACCGATCTTGTCTCCTGAACCGGATTGACTTCTTTGAATCAGTCTCCAGAGTTGTGGATGAGGGTAACGTGGTCCACACAGCCTATCTGGACCTCGTCAAGGCCTTCAACACCATCCCCCACTCTGGAATCATAGATAAACTTACTAAGCTGGGCATAAATCCCTACATCACTCAATGGGTTGCCAAGTGGCTTACTGACAGAATCCAGACTGTAAAATTAGCAGACTCCAAATCCAGCTCAAGACAAGTGACAAGTGGAGTACCTCAGGGTTAAGTCCTGGGACCGCTCTTGTTTGGCATCTACTTCTCTGAAGTACAGGCCAACACTAAGGGACTCTGGCTGACAAAGCTCGCAGATGACTGCAAACTGGGAGCCATTTTTGAATCCCCAAATGATGTGGATATTCTACAAAAGAGCCTTATAGAAACATATGCTTGGTGCCAGAGCCATGGGCTCAAGCTTAATGCAAGGAAAAAAAAAAGTTATGTCTTACCATAATGTTCCACCTGTGTTGCAGATCTTTGTTCATTCATCACTAATAGGACCTTAGTTCCGTCCTCGGAACTGATACGGCCATTTTCAAGCTCGCGCACCAAAAAACTCTCAGCTAAGACCTACCCATAATGCCCCTCTCCTAGTTACTCCAGATCGAGTTTGCCTGCCACTGGATAATAGACTTAGTAAAAGAAAAAAATACTAGTCTGTCTGAGCAAATACCCTAACCAGGAGTTCCTAAAGTCCACCAGGTGTCCAGGCAGGGGGAGGGAGGGTGAGAAGTAATGAATGAACAAAGATCTACAACACAGATGGAACGTTATGGTAAGGCATAACTTCTTTATCTGATGTTGTAAATCTTTGTTCATTAATTACTAATAGGACCGAGTCCCCAACTACTTGAGTCCTGGGTGGCCCTAAGGAAGGATATTCCTGAGCACCATAGAACTAAAAGATGCTCATCTCCAGGAGGACAAATCCAATTTGTAATGAGAGATAAAGGTATGAGGTCTTGCCCAAGTGGCTGCTGCGCAGATATCATTCATACAGGCTCTGGAATGAAATGCTACAGAAGTAGCCATAGATCTGGTAGAATGAGCCTTTATTTTGGAAGGTAAGGATAACTTACTCTGTTGGTAGATAAAGGTAATGATGTTTCTAAGCCAGGAGGGTAAAGTCACTTTGGAAACAGGTTTACCCAATCTGGGTCCTGCAAAGGCCACAAACAATTGATATGTTTTCCTGAAAGATTTAGTCCTGTCCAAATAACAACAAAGCTGCCGATGCACATCAAGGGTGTGCAAAAGGTACTCCTCTCTATTAGAATGCTGAGGAAAGAAAACCAGCAGGTCAATAGATTGGTTAATGGAAAAAGGAGAAAGGACCTTGGGCAAGAGAGTAGGGTCATTACGAAGGGACACCCTATCCGTGTGAAAGGTCAAGTAAGGTCTCTTGACACTCATGGCCTGCAGCTCAGATACTCTTCTCACTGAGGTAAGTGCTACTAGAAGTAAGGCTTTCCATGACAAAAATTTTAAATCACATGAATCAAAGGGCTCGAAAGGATGACCTGTGAGAGACTGAAGTACCAAAGTCAAGTCCTAGGGTTCTAAGGGAGGCGTGACCGGAGGTTCAATATGTAATACTCCTTTCAAAAATGTCTTGCATAGGTGGTGTGACATAATCAAAGAATTATCAAGTCCATTATGAAAATTGGCGATTGCTGCTAAATGTACAGTGATCGTCGATGCTGAGGCTCCTGCATTTAAAAGAGTAGTCAGGTATTGTAGTTCTGATCTTTGGCCCAAAAAGAGAACCTAGTCCATTTACTAGAATAAACTTTCCTGGTGGAAGGTTTGTGTGAAGCCAGAAGAATTTCACGAATAGGAGATGGGATGTCAGGCAGCCTGGCAATCATTGGAAGTGGAGGAACCAAGCTGTGAGCTTGAGACTGTGGAGGTTCAGATGAATCAGTCCCTGAAGATGAGATAACAGGTCTTGGAAATGATCCAGGACCCACGGGCTGTGAATCAGATGAGGCCTTAGAAACGGGAACCAGACTTGACGGGGCCAGTAGGGGGCAATGAGGATCACTTTACTTCTCAACCTCTGAGCTTTCTGGAGAAATTTTGGAATGAGGGGGAAATGGGGGAAAGGCATACAGAAGACCCAGGGGCCAATCATGCATTAGAGCATCCCTCGATGGTTCCTCCTGAGGGGGGATTAGGGCAAAGTAGCTTCTGCATTTGTAGTTTAGGGGGGAAGCAAACAGATCGCAGCAAGGCTTGCCCCAGTGTTGGAATATTCAATCCGCTGTTACAGGGTTGAGAGACCAATTGTGAGGCATCAAGATGTTCCTGCTCAGATTGTCTGCAATAAGGTTGGAACTTACGGGAATGTGCGTTGCTATAAGAAAGCAGTTGGACGCTATCGCCCAGTGCCAAATCCTCATGGCTTCCTGACACAGGGAGTAAGACCTGGTTCTGCCTTGCTTGTTGATATACCAGACGACTGACATGTTGTCTGACTGAACTGCAATGGTCCCAGAGGGTAGGGATGCATGGAACGCTTGCAACACTAAGAGAACTGCCCTCAGTTCCAGGACATTTATGTGCAAACTGGCCTCCATGGGGGACCAGGTGCCTTGGACCGTCTTTCCCTGGAAATGCCCCCCAACCCTAATAGAGAAACATTCGTGGTCACAGTAGCCATGGGCTGGGGAAGACAGAACGGTCGATGCCAAAGATTCGTTTGTGGCTTCATCCACCATAGCATTTCTTCCTTGCAACGGTTTGTAAGACATATCATGTGGTCGAGTGGGTGAGTTAGAAATGACCATTGAGCAGAAAGGAGCCACTGATGGATTCTCATGTGCAGTCTCGCCAGTGGTACTAACATAATGGCAGCTGCCATGGAGCCTAAGAGTTGCAGTACAAGACATGCTGGTACATAGGTCTGAGGAAGAAGGTCTTGGATTATGTGTCTTATTTTCGAAAGCCTGTGAGGGGGAGAGAAGCTTGACAGGATGTTGCGTCGAAGACCGCTCCAATACATTCCACTATCTTCGTTGGGGACATTTGAGATTTGTCCTTGTTGATTGTCATCCCCAAGCAGAGAGTGAGACTTTGAGTGTAAGAGAGGCTGCGGACTAGGAGATTTCTGGTCGGAGCAGTAAGGAACCAATCATCTAGATACGAAAACACCTGGAATCCCTGTAGTCGAAGATGAGCTACCACAACTGCCTTAAATTTGGTGAACACTCGGGGAGCTGTCGAGAGACCGAATGGCAGTGCCCTGAACTGGTAGTGATTGGCTCCCAGCCGAAAGCAGAGAAACCTCCTAGAGCGATGATACATCTTTATGTGGTAGTACATGTCCTGAAGGTCTATAGAGCACATCCAAGTTGTCCCTCCCTAGGAAGGGAAGAATGGACTGTACCATGACCATCCGGAATTTTTGAGGTTTGACAAATTTGTTCAATAGGCTGAGATCCTGGATTAGTCTCCAGTCCCCTGTCTTTTTTAGCACTAAAAAAAACCTCGAGTAAAACCCGGATCCTGTCTGGTCTGGTGGGACTGGTTGGATGACTCTTTTTCTTAGCAGTTTTTCTATTTCTAAGGCTGCTAATTCCCTCTGATTGGGTGGTACATCGGGGATTCGTTTGACGGGTCTGGAATTAAATCGAATGGTATTTGGTAGCTTCTGGATATTATTCTCTGCACCCAAACATCGGTAGTAATAAGATGCCAGGCTGCTAGGTGCAGAGAAAAATGACCCAGACTGCTTCTAGAGGAAAGCAATCGGGCCACTGCTCAGGAGCGCTGGTAGGGTCTGCCAGAGAAAGAATCGCTAGCTCCCTGGTTATGCGGACCCCCTTCTACCCCAAATGGGGCATCTTCCATATGAGTTTCCCCCTCTGCCCCGGGAGGATTGTTCACCATGAGTCTCATGAAAATGGACGGCGCAGTGGTGCAGCGGTAGCGTTGTCGCCTCAAAGCAAGACATTCTCCAGTTCGATTCTTGGCTGGGGTGCATTATGTGAGGAGTCTGCATGTCCTCCCTGCATTCGTGTGGGTTTCCTCTGGGTACTCCGGTTTCCTCCCACATTACAAAGACATGCATCTTGAGCATTTCTCCCCAGGCCTCTGCTGAAAATTGGCTTTGTTCCAAGTCGGACTTTCCCGGTTAACAAATGTTAAATAAAAATAAATAAAAAATAAAATGAAAAGATCCTTGGGATTTCTTGAACCACATTTTTCCTCCCTTCTGGTTCCCTGGAGTACGACCTCTGGAGGTTGGAAAAGAGTATGCCCACAGCAGAAAAGGTCTTTCCGGCTTTCTCACAACGTGCAACTGTGTCTTGTACTTTGGGTCCAAAAAGTGTAGATTATTGACAGGTGCATTGACGAAGGAAGATTTAAAGGGGTCTGCGAAGTCACACAACCGCATCTAAGCATTACGTCTCATGACAATGCCTGATGCGTCAGCTCGAGCTGCCCCCTCGGTGGTGTGAGATATCAAACGCATCGAGGAGTTGGAGATGGATTCAAGGGTCACTAGCTGCGAGGTGACAGTGTCACTCACCTCATCAGGCAGTACTCCCACCACAGGGGAAGACATTTCAGAAATTAGGTCTCTTTGGAGGTGAGAAAAGTGTGCCAGATAGTTCAGTGACCGAATGGTGAAGGTCGCTGAAGCATGGGTCTGCTTCCCTAGTCTCTATGGTCCGGGACTCCCTGTTCGGAGGATGGACATTAGAACTATCTTCTGCCACTTCCCTGTTGTTGGCCACCGCCACGACCATAGAATCAACTGTCAACTGCTTGGACCAGTGGGGCTGGTCTTCAGGTGTAGATACAAATTTGTCTGACCTCTGGGAGACAGGTTCTGCATTGTTTGGGGCCTTCCAGGCATGCTGTACAATGAGCTTAACAAGGTCCGCTGCTTGAGGATTTCGAGAATGTCTCCGAATGAGACATCGTCTGGGGGAGAACGTGGGGACCCTTCCCCCCTCATCACAATCAGTGTCTTCAGTGATTAATCAAAGTGCTTCCTCTTCTAGTGTTTCTTCTGGGGTGGCTCCCCAGTGGGATCTTCTGAGGAGGACTCTGGAGAAGGGGTTCCCTTCAAAGGGGGGTCTTGTGACTCACGTGCTCGGGGTCCCGAAACAGAGGGTTGGGAGAGGTGCATGCTAAGGGAGGTTCTGATACTAATGTCATTGGTGTTGACTGCGAGCCTGCGGAGTCAAGGACCCTCTCCATCACCTGGACAGCAGGCCCACCCGAGGAGGAATGGGAGCCCGGAACTGGGAAGGACAACCTTGGAACCGGGGTCACACCCCACCCTGAGGAGCCCACCTCCAGGTGAGGAACTCCGAGAGGACTGGAAGCCGTTGGAGCCGTGGACATAGCGCCAGCGAGAAAATAGGCGCCAGGCTAGGTATCAAGGTACGGACAGTCCAAGCACCGCTCCGAGAGAGCATCAGCTCCACCTGAGCCGATGCAGCAAGAGTGGTCAGTGCCGACAGAGGAAAAACTACTGTCGAAGCCGAGACAGTATGCACCGGAGTGGACTTCGGTACCGAGATCTCCGGGATCTGGGTAGAGGCCGGAGGAGGATAAACAGGGGAAGATGTAGTCAAAGATTCCAAGCCAAGAGGGACGGAAGGTCTAGCTGGAATGGGCAATCCCCTAGCTGCCAGAAGCTGGTCCACAACCTGCACTAGATCTAATTCAGAAAAACTCCTAGTGGATCTAAAGGAGGCTGCTGAAGGAGAATCAGGTCTTTCTAGAAAGGGGCTAAACCTCTGCCCCACAAAAGGGTTGTAAGTTGGAGAGTATCTTGTCCTTGGCAGATATTCGAGTTTTAGAGCCAATGTAGCCGAAGAAACTGTCGGCACCATGGCCGGGATGGTGCCGAGGCAGGTACAGTCATAGGAGCCAATGTCAGAACCAAGGACGACACAGAAGTCAGTGGTGCCGAGGCTGGAACTGAAATAGGGATGAATATCATGGATGGCACTGAGGGAGAAGATACAGAGCCTGGTGCCGAAGAGGTTTGCGCCAAGGGCGCAGACGTAGCATGGAGCCGACTCAGTTCGGTAACTGACAGAAATGCAAAAACCGAGTGACTCCATTTTTCCTCATGTTTTTTGGTCTTTGGAGCGGGTGAGACCTCCGACCCAGATAGAGCCTCTGAAAAAGGTGTCTTGATTAAACCTTTTAAAATAAGCTTATTTTTACGTTCTGCTAGTGTACGATTACTAAAACTAGCACAAATGTCACAGTCAGCTTTAATATGATCCACGCCCAAACAGTAGACACAGCGAGCACGTGTATCCAAGTTAGGCATTTTATGACCACACATGTCACACTATTTAAACCCCAACTTAGCTTTGTCTGACATAGTAAGGCAACAAGGCTAGCCTATAGAAAAAACAAAATAAGGAAAAGAAAAAGGTGAGAGAATACCAACGATGGTATTTAAAAAATACCACAAGTGGTAAGGAAGGGCCTGTCAAAGGCAGGAGAGAGGGACAGTATCATTACTGGTAGAAATTAAATTACCAAGGTAAAGGGTAGGGAATAGAATTAGGTTACAGGTGACAGTGAGTAAAAGCTAAATTGACTAAATAATAACAAATTTTGAAGAGAAACTATCTTAAAAATGACAATTTTCTACTTAGCTTTGAGAGAGATGGCTAGCACGTCTGATTAGGAACGTGGCAAACGTGATCTGGAGTAACTAGGAGAGGGGCATTATGGGTTGGACTTAGCTGAGAGTTTTTGGCTGGCGCGAGCTTGGAAACATCCATATCGGTTCCAAGGACAGAACCAAAGTCCTAATAGTAATAATAGTAATTAATGAACAAAGATTTACAACATCAGATTTATTATTAGTGAGGGCTAGAATGGATTTGGTGAAGTATTTGTTGAATTGGGTGGCAATATTATTGGTGGTGGTATTGACATTTGGGGGAGGAGTACTGGTCTCTCCTGGTTGCAGGATTTTATTGATGGCAGCCCGGAACTTTTGTGGATTAGTTTTGTGTTCAGATTGGATGTCTGTATAGTGGTTCCTTCTGTCTGTCCTAATTTGTTTTTTTGACTTTGTTCCTAAGTCCCAGGTATGCTTGTCTATTAGTTTGTGATTTATTGTGACACCATGAGTCCCTTGCTTTATCTCACTGCTTTAGAAGTAGTTGGGTATCTTTGGTAAGCCAGTGGGCATAGTTGGATTTAGTTCTAACCATTCTGATAGGGGTGCGGTGATTTAGAATGTTAAGGAAAGTGTTGTTGAAGTAGTCTACAGCACTATCCAGGGAGATAATACAGTGGTCTCCAATTGCATTGATTTAGTGCAGATATGAAGTCTTGGGTTTTGAAATTCTTTCTATACCAAATTTGTTGGGGGATGGTGGATTTTATTGGATTCACGGATTGGTTGGTTTGAGATGGCTGGTTAATAGGGATCCAGTCTAGGATGGAATCCTTTTTAGATGCTTTATCTACTCAGGTTGTGGTTTTTATTAATTGAGTGAAGCCATGTAGGTTGATGTGGTTGGTGGGGTAGGGTGAGTCACAGGAGAACCAATCTGTATTTAAATCGCCCAGTATGATTGTTTCTTGAAGGAGGTTTTGGGATGCCCAGTCTAGAATGGATTCTACTATATTAATGTTGTTGCTGGGAGGTATATAGATACTGATTATATGTAAGTGTTTTTTTATTGATTTTTAGCATGGTGAATATTGTTTCTGCATTATTGAACTTTGGTGGGTCGTTGGTCAGGCTATTTTTGAAGAGTAGTGCAATACCTCTACCTCTTTTGGATGTCATGTCTTGTTAAGGACATCATACCCAGGGGAAGCAAATTCATTATCACTGATATGTAGTTTTAGCCAGGTCTCTGTGAGAAGAACTATGTCAGAGGAGTAAAAGGCCAGAGTGGTGTGTAGTTCTGATATTTTATTCAGTATGCTTCTTATGTTTATGTTACGTATTAGGAGGTCAGTGGATTTCCTGGGGGGGGGGGGGTAGAAAGTTATTTATCTGGTTGCAGATGGGGTTGTTGTTGTTTGTAGGGCCAGGATTTGGGTGTATGTCACCAGTGAGTATGATTTGGGATGCTATTTGAACAATACTGTTGATGTGAAGGACCTCTATACTGTAATTCCACAGGACTTAGGAATTGAATGGGTAAGTCTTTCGTTAGCCAGGAGGGGTGTTAATAATAACAATGTTTCCTTAATACAGGAACTATTGGATATTATTTTAACTACTAATTATTTTTTTTCTTGTTCGAGGGCAAATATTATTTACAGAAGAAGGATGTGGCTACGGGCTCCCCAGTAGGAGCCAGTTTAGCTAATTTAGTTATGGCACATTTGGAGAGCGAGTTTGCATTCAAGAATAACCCTTTTATCCAGTACATTTTTTACTACACTAGATTTCTGGATTATATTTTTGTAATATTTAAGGGTGGACATGATTTGTTTGTTGAATTCATCAAATATTGCAGTAGGACAACAGAATTTTTAACATTTACCTACACAGTCAACACAGATAGGATACAGTTTTTGGATGTGGACTTGTCCAAGGATAGGGGGAACAGATGTTATAAAGCTAAGATCTACAGGAAGGAAACATATTCGAACTCCTTGCACTTTACTAGTGCCCACCCATGGTATCAAAAAAAGTCTGTCGTAAAGGGACAGCTCGTAAGAACTGCTAGAATGTGTACTACCATCTTGGATTTTATGACTGAATACGACTTGTTAGTCCAAATGTTTTTAAAGAAAGGATACCCAGCTCCCTTACTGGCAGAACTGTTGAAAGAAGTTCAAATAAAACGTAATGTTGGTTATTTTAAAGCTATTTTGGATGGTGGACATGGTATGACAGAAAGTGGAGACATATTAAGGGATAATACCCACCAAAGTGAAATGGTAAACTTCTCCTTGACCTTCATAACCCCTTATAATATGGATGCTGGTACCATAAGGCAGGTTTTGATCAAGAGCTGGTGTATAATAGCATCAGAGGAGACTATTAAAATTAGGTACAAGTCCTAAATTTATTTCCAGAAGGGGTCAAAACTTGAAGGGGTTATTAGAGTTTAAGAAATTAGATTTACAAGACAGCAAGGGATGCTTAAACGTGAGGCCTGTGCATATTGTAAACACATGGATGTGGGTTATACATACTTGGTTAGAGGACGTAAATAAATATGCCTAGGCAAATTTAACTGCAATTCTAAAAGGGTGATGTACTTAGCTCAGTGCCACTCTTGCCCTTGTTTTTACATAGGCAAGACTGACCGTAGATTAAGAGAGCGTGTATACGAGCATCTATACAATATTAGAAAAGGTAGGTCAGAAAATGCTTTAGCAAAGCATGTGATCAATTGGCCGGGTCACTCATTTCTATTCAGAGTGATAGATCAAGTTGAATATGATGGAAGGGGTGGATCATAAACTTTAAGACTCGAGCAGCGAGAGTTATTTTGGCAGATTAGAACACATACCTATAGTCAACCAGGTTTAAATGATTTGTGTTCTATTAAAATTGAAGTGTTTGACTCAAACAATTTTCAGTATAAGAATATTGATTATTCAATACATTTTTGCATTTTTTTTGTTATGGTTTTAAAAAATAGGATGCTAGATGTTAAGTATTGATTGCATGGTATTTTAAATGACAATATATATATTTTTTAGTGAAAATTAATGTAGTTACTTTAAAAAGTTTTGCACTTTTCAGTCATATGGTTCTATCTTTGATCATGTTATTTTTAATTAGTATTTAAGTGTTTGGATATGGTTTGTCCTGTTTGTCTGAGGAAGTTGAGTTATTAAACTTGACGAAAGCGCTAAATTACTAAAGAACAGTTTTCCATTTTTTTGCCTCCGTTTTTTGTTTTATTTAGTAGTTTGTTTTTTGAGATTGAGTTTAATGTGTGAGTGAGAGGATTGGGTGTTGATGTAGATGGAACAGTAGTGAAAGAGAAGCTAAGCAACAGTTGGATGAGAGTGAGTAGGGGAGTGGCCTGTAAGTTATGAGGAGTGAGAATGAGGCTGCAGAGGAGTGGTCTGTTAGTATAAAGGTCAGGAGCCTGGGGGGGGGAGGAATGGGGGTAGGGTAGGGGAGCAGAGGGAGCCAAAGCATAGACAGGGCGAATGGAGCAGGCTGGACCTGACTCACCGCAAAGGACCCATCAGGAACAATCAGTGAGGTTAGTTAAAGTTTAATATAGAGGGAGTAGAGCAATGTGGCCAGAAGAGGTTAGAATGTATTTATTTAGATTAAAATGGGAAGCGTAGGGAGGAAGGAAAGTATAAGAATATAGAAGAGTGGAATGAAATGAACGGATCACTTATAAAGACTATAGGGTAAGTTAGACTAACTGGGAAAGTCATAAAGAGTGTTTAGCAGTTTAAGATGTTCGCTACAGTTTGGTTCACTCTAGTGATGTGTAGTAGAGACAGGGGCTAGGCAATATATTATTTAAAAGATCCAACAGACACCTATGCTTTTCTGTAAAAAAAAGCATGGTAAATCCACCAATTTAACAAACTCCAATAGTCTGTTTCCTTTTCTGAAGCAGAATAGCAGAATTTGCACAGTGTTTTTCCGGACTACTGGCCAATCAATTCGATTTCCTGAGAGTCCAGAAACAAAATGGATAAGTGGTAACACCTTAGCATTCCTAGCCTTTTCCTTTGCTTCAACCAACTTCAGTCACTCAAAGAAAAAAAAAATACTGTACAGAACACAAGCTGATCTTTTTCTGATAATTAGAAAGCAAATCAATGAAAACCACACACTGCGTATTATAAATATTACTTACTTCTAGCTTCATGACTCCGTTTCAGATTCCAAAACTACGAACTACACTCTTCAGAAACACAAGCAGGTGTTCTCCCACAAATCAAACACAACAGAACAGAAGGTAAATACCCACAGTGAGTTTTTGGCAAGTTCATGTAGCCGAATGGTTAGTAACGCAACTCTCTCTTCCTGTCCGTCGCAAGGGTGGTTCCCGCCTACATCCTGAAAATCTGCTCAAGTCCTCTGCTATGTACAGCACTGCCCCATACATACATATTAATGAGCAGTTTTGCATGATGTAGTTGGGACACATTTTTATATGGATAGGAAGTGAGGCCAAGTTTCTTTGTTCTGTTGCAGATAGTTGTACAGGACTCATTCGGGGTATCTGTCTTGTATGCTGGTGCATTTCATATCTCTCAACTGTCCAGATTTTTACCTCATATTTTTGGGCTGTTCCTCATAAAATGTGTGGTTTTCTGGCAAATCACTGATGACTGCAGTCACTAAATAATGATGACAAACATTTGAATTTCACACTTCATATCCTTCAGAAAATGCATGTTAACACAATTTTTTTATTCTAGCAATGTTCTAGGTTTACAAGAGCAATATTTAAAAGCTGTCCCTATTTTTGGGCCTCCCCACTGCAATTATTTTAAGCTTTGTCCAGATTTCTTGAGCTCAGAGGCTGAGAGGTGTCTGTGGTGCATTAGGTTTCAGAAGACTGCTTTAATTTCTAGGTGTCAGAGACAGACAGTTTTTAATGCTTTATTAATAAATATCTGCAAATATACAGAGCTGAGTATATTTTTTGGTTTTAGAGTTTGTACTGTTAGTTGTTGCTTAGATCTCTGTTGAAACTGTGTTGTCCAACCCACCTGCCCTATTTTTGGCTTGTAGTTTAAATTTGGTGGCTTTTGCAGTTGCCCGCCCCACTGTAAATTTGATCTGAGACACTCCCCCAGTCCCATCTCTTTACCACATTCTACCTAATAAACTCTTTCTGCACTTGCTTTTAGTCCTTTTTAATTTAATTGCATTTTTTAAACTGTGTTTGGTCTAATATTGCTACATACTAGCAAGCTTGCTTGCACTGCATGTGAATTGTTTTTACTACTGTTTTTGCTACTTTTCTGTAAAAAAAATAAATAAATAAAACCTGTAAGCCTGTTTCCTACCTTTCCTGTAACTAGTGTTCCAGATACAGATTTGCTGTATCCAGGACTGTATGTAAGCTTCTGAGCCCCCCAAGCCTTTCTGTGTTGGAGGAAGCCTTCTAGCTTATCAGTGGGAGTGGTAAGCATTAGGTAACCTGTCTACCACATAAGGAGTGGTTCTGGCCCTGAAATTGTAGTCATTGGCCATTTGGGCAATCTCTTCCATCTCTCTCAACTTTCTGATTTGAAAGCCAGCATTTGCACTTGTTTTTGTCCTGTAACTCGTGTAGTGCAGATACAGATTCTTAGTTTTAGCACTTAAATTTGCTTATTCGTGGCAGCACTTGTTCAGAACTTGTAAGCACTAAATAAGCTACTAATTACTATTAGCACTCAACCTTCCTCATTGCCTAGAGGAAAACAGTTTTTGTACTTACTTTTCTCACTTGCTTAGAGAAAAACAGCTCTTGTACTCACTTTCCTCACTTATCTAGAGGAACATATTTTTTTTATTCAAGCATGTCCAAGGGTCAGCTCACAGTGTTCTCTCCTGTCTATCTGATTAATCTGGGCATCCTGAGGCAATGTAGAAATTGCCTCATGTACACAGACAACCCTCTCCTCCTACCACCCAACACTACAACCTTTAAGAGATGCACTTATCTAGCCAACCTGGAGGTAAAGCTCTCTCCAACCAAGACTGAACTTGACAGTCATGAGGAGAAGGTAAACATTTGCACCACACCACACTCATCACATAGTCTCACTAAATCTACACCACCAAAATCCACACATAGTAACACAAAAACTTTCGCAGAGGTTCTCAATAATAATCTGTCTAAGTAACAGAGACCTCCAAAGCAGAAACGCAAGCAACCTCCATCCCCCAACACAACTCAAATGACACATAGCCCACAGATTCAGTGTGCCACTCAACAACAGCCAATAAGGCAAAACAACGTACCCAGCACACTAGTCATAGGTGACTCTATAGTCAGGCACACTGATGTCTCACTCACCAGGCTAAACAAGGAGAAGGTTAATGTCACCTGCCTATCGGGTGCCAGGATCCGCCACATAACCCACGCACTCAGGTCACTCCACAACAAGTACAAATATGACTCTGTCATTGTCCATGTTGGTGTGAATGACCTGAGATGTACCTCCCTGGACTACATGAAAAGAGACATGGAAGAGCTCTCTGATCTTGTAGCCCAGGCAGGTATGACCCTAGCCCTGAGTAGCATTCTGCCATCGCCCAGAATGATACCGCAGTGCAAGGACAAAATGACTGACTTCAACAATTGGCTAAGCTTCTGGAGTCATTCTTGGGATGACATGGTCGACAGACCACAATGCTTTGCCACAGATGGCCTGCACCTGTCACCCCTGGGATTCCGGATACTGGCTAAGGCTCTTGCTGCCCCTATAGTGCCTTTTTTAGGCAGGGTTCAAATAACAAATTCACCACTGTAACAGGAACAGGCAAGCAAAAAGTGAGGGTAATGCTATTCAATGCTAGAAGTCTAAATCTCAAAATGCACTCACTCGAGGCACTCCTTAAAATGGAGAACATTGATATCTGTGCAGTCACTGAGACCTGGTTCAAGGCTCCAGAAAACACCCCTGCACTACCATGCTATAAACTCATACCACACTTTTCGGCCATGTAACCTGGACCGAAACACCAAAGGCGGAGGTGTGTCCATATTCATTAAGGATATCCACACCTCCAGGCTAGTTGCTCAGCATAATGCATCCAAGGTTATCCAAGTGCAACTAACTCTGGGCAAAACTGCAATCCAAATTGTAGCTTGCTACAGATCCCCCACCATGCCCCAGGATTCCCACTCCTCTTTTCTTGATGTACTGGAAAATATTAGGGTTCAAGCAAACAAACTAATAACGGGTGACTTGAACTACCCCACCAGCAATCTACTTAACACTGAATGTGTGATAAGACACCTTGGGATCCAGGTGGACTGTAGTCTCTCCTTTGATAGTCACATTGCCACAGTTGTCAGGAAGTCCTTCTATGTGGCACACCTCATCATAAAAGGGTTCTCATCCAGGAAAAAAGAGGTCATTGTTCCCCTCTACTCGACACTCATTAGACCCGTTATAGAGTACAACGCCCCTTTTGGAATGTACTTCACAAGACATCTGCAACAGCTGGAAAGGTCACAGAAGTACCTCACAAAGAGGATTACTGGCCTCAAACAAATGCCCTACACTGACCGCCTCAAAAACCTCCAGCTTTACTCCATAGCATATCGCCTATTCTGAGGTGATCTCTGCCTAACATATAAAACTATGTCAAACCCAGAGCTGTTGGACATGCTACACCTAAAGAAATCCCAATCCCTCCGAGCTACACGCTCTAGGGACCTAAACCTTGTCACCACAATAAACAGGACATGCAGGAGGGATAGATTCCTGTCCCAGACACTTCCCATACTCTGAACAGGCTACCCATCTATGTCAAGCAAAGTTCTTCATTAGCACTCTTCAAGAAAAATCTTGATGAATGGATGGGAATTAGGAAATACACCCCGGGGATCACTTCTGTGTCTCTGCTCGACAGTGGCACAGGAAAATAACTTTCTTGGGTGGCATAAGCCAGGGAACATTGTTGGCTAGGCTTACGTAAGCCCTTGGGCCAATAGCCTAGTACCTACCTATGAACCTATGTGTATAAGTGAATATACTAGTGTATGTTTTATCTCAGAAAATAGGTGCCTTGAAATGTGACCTAGTTCTATGGAACTGGTGTTATTCACTTTATTGAAGGCAGAGTTAATCATTTTAAAAGCATTTTGTTAGGCTTATGCTATGGGGAGGAAGACTGAGAGAAATTTCTCTTTGTGGCCTGAAGTTTGTGCCAAATCTGTATAGCAGGGTGTCAGCTGTATCTGTTGTCTCTGTTATAGTGATATCATTTTGTTTAAGCATGCAGCACTGCTGTTCCTTTCCCTTCATTTTTTCAGATGTAATCATTAAAGTCATTAATGTCGCCCATCCTTCTGGCAGGTATTACTTTGAGTACTGCCTTGCTTCTTTTAAATGTTTTAATGTAGCCTTTTTGATTAGAGTTGACCTAGGCCTTGTTCTGCTGGGAAAGTTTGAAAGTTCTGTATGCACTTTTATTTTGGTTTAATAATTTGTTGATAAGTAACTCCACCATTTAGGTTCATTGCAGAATTTTCCACTATCTTAATGCCTTATAAGGTTGAATTAGCCTATTGTTTAAAATGGTGCGATTTCAGGGGTGATCTAGGAATATGTTGTGGTTATGTGATAAGACCAAATGCCACATGGTGGGCAACTGGAAACTAAGAAGTCAAACAGATAAATACAGGAAAAAGCTGTCTCATAGAGAGTCTCATAGGTTTACATGTAATAGTGATTTGTAATGGGGCAATGGTAAATTGTGGGAAAAGCAGTTATTAAGGCAGAGGCAAGCATACCTCTCAACTTGCAGAAATATGTACAAGAGCCCTTTAAAAGTAGTTAAATCCAGCCAAAAATCTGGACCTCTAATTAGCATGAAGTTTAAATGCCAAATAGCACACAACACTTCCTGGTCCCAGTAGGAATGTGAGTTATTGCTCAGAAACACATTTAAAAAACAGAGAATGAGAAGAATGATGGAAAATATAAACACGTTATGAAAGAATAGGGTACAAATGTAGACTTTAATGCACTGTATTGCAAAATTCTACCACACAAGTTCATTTATTTTTGCTTCTGAAAAAGGGAGGTTTAAGATGCGTGTCCTCTTTCCTTTAAATTATTGGTTCCACCAGTATATTGGCCATGCAGTGTGGTTTTCTGTGTACTAGACAGCTCCAAGAATTACATGTGATGAGAAGGATTCAGAAAATTGTGTGAAGGAATAAATCAAGCCTGAAAATAGAGACATACCTCCAAAAACAGGTACATTATGTGCACAGGTAAATCAGGCCTGAAACTAGAGACATTCTTCTAAAACAGGAATAGTTGAGAGGTCTGTGAACCAAAACAGTTTCACTATTTTTCAGTGGGCATCTGGTAACACTAACAAAAATGTTTTTAACCTACTTCCTTTATAAAGTAGATAGGACTGGAAATGGAAATACAATATTATCTTAAAGACAGCAAGATTTTTTTTCAACAAAATGTTACTACAGTGTAAAACAAAATTCTATGCACTGCTTCTTGTCACATTATTACATATATTAACAATACTTTTGTATGAGGATAAGGCAAACTACAGAAGAAGTACAGGAGGTTGGCATAATGGTTAAGGTGTTTACCTAACAGACACAAGGTTCATGCTTTGATTCTCACATGGGGTAATTGGCTAGGCTCCAAATGGCCCACAAAGGCAGTTAGCCTAGTACAAATATATGGACCTATGAACATACAGTTAGTTTAAGTTTTGATTGCTGGGGATGTTAATCAGCAGGTCGCTGGTTTCTATAGGCTTTGCTGGGGAGGTAGATAAAAAATGCGGTTTAATCTATGAAGGGGGAGAGATAATACAGGGTTAGAGAGAAAATATGCACTTTCACAAGAAACAATTTTATTCTGAGAATGAATACAAGATTTAGCTCTGATTGGTGGAGGAGGGGTAAGAAAGACCATTTACAATTTCCTATCAGCAGCCAAAAATGTATATGCAGTAAATTCTTACCTTCAGTTTGTCACAGAAATGCAGTTAATATAACAGAACGTTCCTTAAAAAAAACACTAAACATATCACTGTGTTCAAGGTAAGTGGTATAGCATGATGTTCCTTAACAGATTCTAAATTACATTTGCTGTCTTTCAGTTCAAAAACCGTTACTACAACACCTACTTAATAAATATATTATGCACAAGTTTCTCTAACAGTAGTAGGATCTATTTTTATGGAACAGTTTAAACAGTATAGGAAGTTTTGTTTAACTATTAATATTTATGTGAGACACTGTCCAAATACTGACATAAGAACAGTAATTAAGGATAATAACTGCAACAAAACATAATCGACTTCAGTTGGAGAATAATGGAGATGGTAAATAATGGAGATTATACCATGAATCCCCCAAAACGTGCACGCTGATTGGCCAGCGTGCCCGTTGTAAATCGAGTTATACTAATGGAAAAAGGTCCGGTCGCCCGGACTTTTTTCCATTAGTATAACTCGTTTTTTTAAAACACTGTCTCGCTATGTTAAATGGGTTTAACATAGCGAGACAGCTTTAAAATAAGCAACGGAGATGTCCGTTGCTTATTTTAAAGCTGTCTCGCTATGTTAAACCCATTTAACATAGCGAGACAGTGTTTTAAACAACGGAGAAAGCAAGATCTCCGTTGCTTTTTAGTGTTTCGCTATGTTAAATGAGTTTAACATAGCGAGACAGTTTAAAATAAGCAACGGACATCTCCGTTGCTTATTTTAAAACTGTCTCGCTATATTAAACTCATTTAACATAGCTACTAAAAACAACGGAGATCTTGCTTTCTCCGTTGCTTTTACAGCTCTGATGTACTACGCAGGCGCGCAGTACATCAGAACTGCCGCGGATGCCAGACATCTGCGGAATGGCAGTAAACAGGCATTATACTATGCCATTATTTAAGAAAAGTAAAAGTTTCTTTTCTTAAATAATGTCATGGTATAATAGCAATAACCCACTTCTGGGTGTGGGTAATGCTAAATTTACCCACGGTTGGCTTTGTTTGGTCCCGAGGGCGAAAAACCACGCCAACCGTGGGTAAATTTAGCATTACCCACACCCAGGCGTGGGTTATTGCTATAATAATGCCCCTTTCAGTATGTACTTGTCACAAGTGGAATGTCCGCAATATTTCTTCACTAAGAAAACTGAGGGCCTAAATCATAAAAACTACCCAGACCATATCAAAGCCTTGTCAGTATCACACAGGCTACTAAGAGACGACCTCTGCGCCTCTCATATAGAGCCTCAACAGACCCTATCCTGTTAGGCTTATGCATTTGAGCTCTTCTGAAACACAAGTAGAATATGTTGGAGTGATAGGTATGACTCACTAATAATTCTGCTTCTGTGGGGCAGTTTCCTACTCCTTGTAAAGCAGAGTGCTTCTCTTACTCTCAGGTGTAATTTGGACGATTGGACGAATGGATGGGTAACTGCAAAGTCACTCTCAGTTTAGCATTCTGACCATCATGGACAGGGGCAACATGCAAATGTCCCAACGTATACTTGTTCTGCCTATCTCTGAGTTATTTGTATGCAAAATATAAGGGCTAAAAACTACCATGGGAATACAAGGCTAGGTTTCTAATGATCATCACAGATCAGTACCCTTGTACCTATGAACTTACTTACTTAGTGTTAACAGCAGGTATACACAGAAGATCATATAATCTGCCTGATAAAGAGATTTACAGATTAATAATGCTTCATGGCTTGATTCTAGTAACGTGATATGGCACCACTCACCAATGGAATAATAAATAAAGGTGACTGCTAAAAATGCAAGACCATGCTAAATTAAGTGCAATGGTGTTTCTTAGGAATGCTAGACTGTGCTGCATGGATTGGTAACTACACCACACTGTCTGGCAGTCCAGTAAAGAAATGTATAGTAATGGTGACAATAGCTAATTCAGCTTACATTTTTTGAATAATAATAATTTAATATTACTACTATTAACTATTTACTTATTTATGTCATAGCGATGTTAGTGTTCTACAAACAGCAATTGCTGTTAACACTCTAAGGGGGGGGGTGCCCTACCCTTAGGGTTAAGGCAAACACCAGTTCTGTCACAAAACATACAAAGAAAAATACAGTTTACAGATAATGCTGATGGAGGATATGCTACGATTAGAAGTATCAGTTGTGTACACTTATTGTGTAGTCATGTCTGCAATGAGTAAATTGCCTAAATAAGGATTTAATCTAAGGCACAGATTTATGCAAAAAGAGATTCTCAAATTAAGACAAAATGTATTTCTATTCATCTGGTTTGATACTAACATCCAGTAAACCACCACAGCCTATAAAGGAATTACAAGTGGGTTGCTCTGGGTCATGCAGAATGAATGGAACAAGGTTTAAGTACAAAATCCTATCTTTCCTAGTCCACTACATGAAACCTGGAAAACCATTTCTCAAGAAAAAACAAAGTGGCTTCCAGCACCAGTTTAACACCTGTATAATCACTGGAACTTAAAAGCCTGTTCATGTTAGAAGAGTTTGTTAAAAATGATGAATTGTACATGTATTTGGCAGCATGAATATTCATAAACATATCTCTAATCCATAGACATCTCCAAACTGTATTTTCTGTAATATCAGTTGCAAATGGGAAGGGGCTACTGCCCTATCTCAATCTTATTCTTAATGGTAATGGGTTAGAGCAAAGTTGCACTACATCAAAAAGTAATTTTCAACTTTCTCAAAGGCTGAGAAGCATCAGAAATTGTTGCATTAAGAGGTGTGGGGGCAAAGCTGCTGCATTGGGGTGTGGGAGGCTTGCAAAATCTATGTACAGCTACCAATTTCTCCTTGCAGGTTAACTTACACATACATGGCACAATACACTCATGCCCATAACTCTCAACCTCTTACTTCCAAAATTAGGGACAACTCTAGAAATAATTGGACACAATCAAGGGCACTTTTAAAAATATTAGCACTATTAACTTAATAAGTTGACAGAATAAGACAATGCCAATTAATGTGCATTTTCTGAAGTAAAAGAAGCCTGTAACTTAATATGTCATCAGTTTTAAGTGGGGATTATGCAGGAAATAGCATAACTTTGAACCAGAATCAGGGACAGTTAAGAGGTATTCCCACACCTGTTATTGTGTAGTGTAATACCCCCCCCCCCCAACAAAGTTTGCGCACATTTGGGAATTCCACTGCTGACTGACAAATAACAAGGGTATGGCACCATTAATGGACATGTTTTTTCATATAATAAAAGTATAGAATACATTTGTTGTAATGTCTGACCTACCCTTTATAATGAAGACACTACATTTAATTCATACTGCAATTCTTAAAGAACAGACTTGCACAGCATACACAATTACATAATCTGTTATAAAATAACTTATTTATCCTGTAATTACTGAATAACAGGCATCATCAAACATCTCAGCTATCCAAACTATTGCAGAATGTCCAGCTTTTTGCCTCGTATTTTTGGTCTGTTCCACATATGATTTGTAGTTTTCTGTCAAATTACTGAGGATTAAAGTCAGTAAATAATGACATATATTTGAATTTTAGAGTTAATGTCCTTCAGAAAAATATATGGCAACATGAATTCTCTTACTCTAACAACATTCTAAGTTTATAAAGGCAATATTTAAAATCTGTCCTAATTTGTGTGTCTGTTTGGAGATAGTAGAGAACACTGGATTGAAATAGTGTATTTGCGTGACGGTTGAATTTTTATGTCAGAAGCAAAGTTGTACACATGCACACTGCAGTCATAACATTTTAAATCATGATTGCAAACACACTGTTTCAGTCCAGTGCTAGATTATGCTATTGCTTTACTGTCAAGTTATGTGATGAATATTCATTTAATTTTTAAGAACAAAGAAGGAAACAATCACGAAATGCCTAAGAATCATGGCACTTAGAGCCCATTCTCAAAATTTTCATAATTTTTGTCACATAACTATTCCAGCTAAGTGCGAGAAATCAGAAGTTAATAAAAAGAGTCACTTTCCTGGTAGTCCAATAATAAGCCTGTCACTGATGCTTTTTTAAGCTATTTAGTGCGGGCTGTCAGGCTGTACACTCTCCCTATGGTGTCAGCAGGATCTTTTTCAAACTATATGTGCAAGTGCAAGCCTTTGCTGTAGACAGCAGCAATAAAACATTCATTATTATGACAGTTTACTTTCCACATATGAATTTGCTGTTATCTGCAGTCAGAAAAGACATTTGAGCTGGTTATCAATCAAATTTTAACAAGTGTGATGTGCTATTGTTTATTAACGTTTCTAAGGCAAAGTTAAAGAAAAGTGAAAAGGAATGTTTAAAAGAAAAAAAAAAACAATCTGAATTATTTTTATTATGACTAACACTGGGGATAAGGGCCAGGGAAGGCAGACATATTCAACATATCTGCATACACTTTGTAAAATGGGGGAAGGGTACCAACGTTTGTGTATCTGTCAAGTGTGTGTGCCAGGAATCAGTCAGTAAACAAAACTCCACTTGTGTCCTAAACTCCTGTACAATGTACACCTCAAGTTATCCACCAAGGCCAACAATTAACACTGGGATGGGTGATTTATAAGGCAAGGCACAGTGCACCTATATCAACTTATATGTACTCCCATCCCTCTTTAAGCATAACTTGGACAAATGGTTGGCTAATTGGAAATTCACCCCTGGTCTGGCGCCTAAGTCGATGATGGACAGAGGCAGTCAGTCACCCTATATATAAATCAAATTTGTGGGTTGCATTTCGGTTGCATGGCAAGGCTTGTAATGCCCCTAGTGGTCCTTAGTTAGCAATAATGGAGAACCCTGCACTGAGCATAACTCATATATATGAACAGATTACCTTATACTCATGTTCTCCATTATCAACCTTTGCCCCCCCCCATTTTAGGCTTTGTCCAGATTTCATGTGACAAGCGGTTGAGAGGTATGGACATCATACAGCAAAACTATAATCTACGTATATTCTCTGTTACTTAGAAAAGCCTCACAGTGTACTGATAGTGTACATTACATGACGTCAACCGCATTTAAAGTACTCAAGTGTACAGCTCGTCTTTAGCAACATACCTCTCAAGTGTACCTCATAATGAGGAACATTCCTCATTTTGGGTTTTAAAAAGTGCATGTTCCTCAAAGTTCCACACTGAAAGGGTCTGTCACACATTCGGTGTTAGCAATTTTTTAACTAAGATCTATGGTAAACAGTACTGAATCATAAAATTAGCACATTTTAACCATCCTGTGAACTTCCTAGTTGAAGTTGTTTGTAAGCTGTTAGAAGATGTTCCACATTTTCCCCTTTGTTCCACATTGTGAGAGGCAGTGTTCCTTATTTAGGAGATGGAAGATTGAGAGCTATGTTTAGCAATCAAAAATACCTAAAAGGAAAGTATTCCTGGACGGATGATTTTTTTAAATGTTATTTATTTGACATTTGTTGACCGGGTTCGTCTGAATGGGCAACAGCCCTTTTTCAGCAGTGGCCCGAGAAGAAAAGCTCCAGTTATACAGGTAGAAAAGATACATACATCAAAAACAATGACATAATTATACAGAGAGTAAAAGTAATTACTTTCAAATTATATGCAAGAATTTAACAAGAGATACTCTCATGGTAATCTGGGACATTTATACAAGGCAAAATGTTTGCAGTACAGCTTAATGTAAGGAGTCAGAGCAGGATTCAAATAGCGGAAGTTAACAGACAGAGTTTGTGGTAGAAGCTGTAAGAAAAAAGTAGTGTAACATTAACATTAGGAGTAAGGAGAGGTTAGGTGTAATGGAGGGGAGGGGAGTTTAAGTTGGGTGGGGCATAAGCAGGACTATGAGTTTAGCAGCCTGTCTTTCAGAGATTTTTTTGAAGCAGTTAGTGTTAGAGATAGTTCTTAAACATAGGGTCAGTTTATTCCATACATTTGCAACAGAATGATTATAAAGGAGTTTGTCTATGTTTTATTGGACTTATAAATTTCTAAGAGGTGTTGGTTAGAGCTACGGAGTGTACAATTGAGAGTGTAGACAGAGATGAGTGTTGAGAGAGCAGGAAATGTGGAGGGTTTATTTAGGATGGAGTGAATCAGGTGTAGCTGAGGTAGCAGGAGTTGTTGGTGGAATTCAAGCCACTGCAGGCTTTTCAAAGATAGGCAGTGGTGTGATTGATAGAGTTGATTTCCAGCAAATCTAGCAATTTTATTATATGTGAGTTCCAGTTTAGACATAAGATTATATTGTAGGTTAGTGAGGATTGAACGGCATAAAACAGGAAAGCTTGTGCAAGAGAGAGTTTAGATTCATATGTGAGGTACTTTTGTGCCTGTAGAGCAAGCCCAGTTTTTGGTGAGTCTTTCTGATGCATTGTTGGATGTGGAGATCAAATTTTAGTTGATCATCAACTGTGACTCCTAATAGTTTATTGTGAAGTTCTACTGTGATAGGTGTGTTATCTAGGGAGGTTACAGTAAAGATAGATTTGCGCTGTTGGAAGAGTTTTTGGGAGGAAGAAGAGGAGTTTAATTTTCTTAGGGTTGAGTAGGAGTTGGTTACTAGTTAGCAATTTCTCAACAGAGTGGAACACATCTTGGGTAAACGTGAGAAGGTGGAAGGGATTGTCAGAGCAGGAGATACATGTGGAGTCATCAGCATACTGTATTAAAGAGGAGTGAGGACAGGATGTGTAGAGGTTGTTAGCAAAAAATGCTAAATAGTAAAAGTCCAAGAATGGAGCCTTGGGGGAACCCCTGTTTGGACTGGGAGGAAGGGGGAAGAGGCAGAGAGCCATTAAATGGACTGAAGTCTGTTGGAGAGGTAGCTAGAGAGCCAGAAAAGTGCAGAGTTGGTGAGATTAAGGCTGGTTAGTTTAGACAGAAGTATTTTGTATGAAACAGTATCAAAGGCCTTAGAGAGGTCATGGAAAAGACAGGAGACCCAACTTATTGTTGTCATGAGATTTTGCGATGGACTGTGTGAAAAATATTAGTGCAGTAGATGTGCTGTGGTTAGGGCGACAGCCACATTGGGTAGGGGTTAGGAGATTTTCTTGTAGCATATAATCTAGGAGCTGCTTATGAATGCACTTTGAGCATTTTTGATAGGAGAGACAGAATGGCTATAGGGCTGATATTAGAGGGGTCAGTAGAGTTTCCACCTTTGTGTAAGGGTATGACAAAGAATTTCTTCCAGATTTCAGGAACTGTGTTTTCTTGGATTGATCTATTAATTAATATGGAGTCGGGATATGCAATAGAATTTGCAGCAAGTTTAAGGAATAGAGAAGGTAAGTCATCAGTGGATGGTGAGCATGTTTTAAGTTTGCGGAGTAGTGATATAATATATAAAGTAGGGACAGGCTTGAGACAGAAGGTGGTTTTGTGGGTAGGAAGTGAGGGAGAGGTAGTGAGGTAGGTACTATTGTCTTTGAAGAAGGAGTTAAGAAAGGTGGCAGTATCAGTGGCGGAGCTGTTGGGGCAGGGGTTTGATGTTGAAGGACTGCCTGGATGTAGTAGCTTGTTGACTGTATGCCACAATTTATTGGGGTTGTAGTAGGGGGTATTTAGTGGCTTATGGTAGAAAATTTTTTTATCATGATTGACATGTTTTTTGGTTAGATTACGGAGTTCCTTATAACTTTGAAGATGAGAAGTTGATTTTTTTTTTGTTTGTTTTCCAGTTTTTCCACACGCTATTTCTTTTGTACATAAGGGTGCAAGTGGATTGTGTTAACCACGTGGCAAAAGTGGATTTAATTCTAATTTTCCTAATGGAGGCCGGGGAGTTTAGCGGGTTTAGGAAGATACTGTTAAATTTTAAGACAGCGTATTCAAGGGGGAGGTCATGGAGGAAGGACCAGTTAACTGAGGAGACTGAATGGTTAAAGTTATCTGTGTTGAAATTAGAGTGTTTGTGACAATTTGTATTGATGGGATTTGTGCAATTAGAAGGGAGTCTTTGAAAAGAGGTGGGAAGGTGGTCACTTAGGGTATCAGGCAGTGTGGTGGGTTTGTGATATAGGTTAGGACTGGAGGTACGGATCCAGTCAAGTGTAGTTTCAGTATCAGTGTGTTTTAGACATGCAGGGAGGAAGGATTAGCTGGGTGAAGCCATAAAGATTAATGCTGGCGTTTGGAGAGTCAGTGGTTAGTACATTACAGTCTATGTTAACGTCACCCAAGATAATAGTTTCATAGGAGATAGCTTGTGAGATCCAGGAGAGAAAGAGTTCAAGAGTAGGAATGTTGTTTCCTGGAAGAATGCAGATGGTAGAAATGGCTATCTTTTTTGTGATTGTTCAATTTACAATGAGGACTTCTGCTAAGTGGAATTTAAAAGGAAAGTTTGAAAGAGGGTACAGAGAGAGTTGCTCCGAGTACAAAACAGCTACACTTCCCCTTTTTTTCTTAAGTCTATCCAGATGGATGATATTGTAGCCTGGGGGAAGGATTTCCTTGTCAGATATGTGGGCTTTTAGCCAGTTTTCAGAGAGGGTGAGGATGTCAGGGGTGTAGAGAGAGAGATCTAGGAATAAAATGAAGTTACTTTACTCAGGATACTTTGAATGTTCAGGGAAAGTATGGATAGGTTTCTGGTAGATGTGGAGAAGTAAGACTGGGTAGGGGTACTGTGGGCGGAGATGGGGGGGATGATTAGGGAGAGGGGAGCTGAGGACTGGTCCTGGGTTTGGATGTGTAGCACCTGAGAGTAGTAAGATTAGCTTGAGTAGCTTAAGTGGAGCAGAGATGTGGTTAAGAAAGTGATATTTTGGCTTTATCTTGGTAGAGAGTGTGATGATGTGAAGTATTGCCAGCTATGCCAGGAAAAGTATAGCAGTGGATGTGTAACATATGCCAGCACAGCTAGCTGGAATTTTGTAAAGAATTATATGTAATTTCTATATCAAACTGATTTAATACATGTAATTTCTATATCAAACTGATTTCTACAGATGCTTGTGTTTAAAAAATGTATTTGTAAAACTACTTGGGTACTTATGTATTATCGCAACCATATTTCTACGTTGCGATAATACGTAAGTAGCGATTTCTCCAGCTTCCAAAAAGTTTCTAAGAGCAATGTTTACATTCTGTCCCTATTTTGTTCGACAATTGTTTCACAAATGTGATTCACTATTTGGAAACAGCAGGGCACAAGGGATGCATGACCTCAGAATGAGCTAATGTCTTAAGGGATTCCGTAGTTACTGGTCTTTTTTTTTTTTTGTAATGTCTTGGTCTCCAGATAGTTTCCCTGTTTTGGCTGGTACAAAAGGACTGTAGCTGTGGTCTTCATTTTAAGGTATACTTTTCCCGTTTACTTATTTTTAGCCTGTGAAGCAGCCCGCAAATAGCAGCAAAGACCTGTGGGTTTGTTTGTAGAAGCATTTTTATGTTATGTAGTAATGTGTATGCCGTTAAACATGTCTATCTGTATGTGGAAAATTGCATGCAAATTACTACATGTAGAAGGAGCACTGGAAAATAAAAGTTAAATAAATTGTTACCGCTGCTACTGGCAAGCTGCGAATGTATGCCTTAATGACATCTTGCATTCAGTTGCAGCTAGCCAGTAGCAGCGCTAATGATTTTCACTGCATCAGAGAATCATTTCGCTCTAACATTACCACTTTCAGCAACCTCGAAATGTGGTTGCGATAATACGCAAGTACCACTACTTGTGTTAAAAATGTACCAACAGTGTGCCCTGCTGGACAGAAAAAGAAATATACATCCATTATTGTAAATGTTTAAATGTATATGTTTTAACAGAGGAACTGGAAGAGAAGAGGTTAATCTCAAACTTTGAAAATAGTTTGAAATTAAATTTACTGGCTTAGGTCATAAAGATTGTATCTTACAGTTCTCAATGCAACCAGAGACAAAAAGTCTGTACTAGGAAGCTTCCTGCTTTGTCATTGGGTGAACTAATTGCTACTCTGGAAGGGTGGAGGTTTGAAATTGTTTTATGACTTCCAGGAGTTGGAATGGATCTTAGCAAGGCTGTGTATGTGTATTATTGACACATATGTGCTAAATCCTGACAGCTTCTGGGAGAAGCATGGGAACCAGAAGTTGGATGACCAGATGTATGTGATGTCATTCTGTAATCCATGACTAAAAGTAATGATTAATAGATGAGACTGAAGTCTCAGAGCACTCTGATTTCGGAACCTGACAAGGAAGGACTCCTCACCTACTTCACCTTGTCTTTCTCTACTAAATGACCAGGGAATCATAATTCTTTAGATCAGTCAGGAAAATATAGTGAGATTAGTTAAGTACTGTTTTTCTATATCTGTGTGAATCTATTTGTTGTTATATTTCCTGTGATTAAAACTCTGGTGTTTATTGTAAATAGATATTTACTATTTTCATGTTATTTTCTTATTTATTATTAAATATATTTAAACTTTTCATTGTGGTTGGTCCTTTAGAGAATATTTTAAACTTTGAGAGGACTTGTATCTATTTGGTGACACTGTGGCCACTCCTGAAAGACCTACCGCATTGGCCAAACACTATCACTTGTATTATTAATTTCACTCAGTATAACTTGGTACCTTTGTAAGAGCCTTAGAGTGGCTGGCTTTGGGGTGTCTGGTGGCAGTGTAACTACCTTATAATTTGGGCAGAAGGGGACATAGCTACTAAATCTGTGCCAGCCTTTCCCAGGTCTGTGTCTCAGCTGCTTGGAACATGGACACGAAGCACTAGTTTCACAGAAAGGGTGCTGGAAGACTTGGCCTGGACACTCGGCTGAGGACTCCACCCTACATCTGTGCTAGTGGGGAGTCTTACTGGGGACCTGAAGGGATACAGAGAGAAATCCAGACCCCAGACTGAGTGTGTTCTCTGTGTGCTCTTAAGGTAACAGTGCTTAATGCAGAGAGCTGCATCTAGAAATACTAGGTGTGTCCATTTTAATTCCAGTTGAATGTCCCTCTCCAGTGTCAGTGGTGAGGATTCAGGCTCCTTGATTACTGGCACAGAGTGGGGACGTCACAGGGAGTGAGGGCAGTTGAAATATTTTTATTTTGTGTGGGGTAGTATCATAGTGATTGAATGGTAAGGGGGCAATTGGAAATGTGTAAGTGGTTGTGAGATCAGTAAGAGGGTAGGTAAGTGTAGGTACTGGGTTTATGTTTGTAAGGATGCAATGGTAGGTGGTAGAGCTAGAGAGAAGAAGAAGCAGAGTAGTGGTGACTAGCAAAAGTAACATGTTTTATGTTAATGAAAAGGCAGAAGGAGAGAGAGCCTATAAGATTAGGGAAACTAGTATATAGTAATAAAAAAGGGGGTGAGTGGTAGAGAGATACAGGAAGGTTTTGAGGTAACTAATTGGCAGGTGAGAGGTTAAAATTATAGTCTGTGAGAAATAGAGATTGAGAAGTATGGAGTTGGCCTGTTCTTGGGAGATGTTAAGAACAGAGGAAGTGAGTTTGATAGATGGCTTTGGGAGTGGATGGAGAGTGTAGTCAATATGAACAGAGTATAAATTTAAAGGAGCTGACTGGACCTGATCAGAGATTTGCACAGAAACAATCACTCACTCAGAATTCTTACATTCAGCTCAGAAATGAGCTAGTTATGGAAGGTAAGGAGAAAACACAGAAAATTACTACCAAGCCAGGAATATACTGCTATAGAAGTTTTAAAATAGGCGAGGTTAAGAGTCAGAGCCTAGGGACTAGGGACTTAAATTGAGTAAAAAAGAAAATTAGCAGCCAAGGAAGATTAAAGTAATGGCAGGGAAGGGAAAGAAGAGAGAGTACGCTATGGTGATGTACGAGGAGCCGTAAAGTAATAGTCCTCATACTTCCCAGAAAATCACAGATTGCCAAGTGTGCATTGATCCTGAATTTTATTTTTAAAGTGCTGTTTAAGCTACAATTTACTTTTTTTAAAAAGTGGCACTAAGTTACAGTTTAGTTTTTTCACCGGTGGCCCTCCAGCACCATTCGCAAAAGTGTGTATGTTACAGTTTATTTTTCTATATCGCTGTTTTTTTTTCAACAGGCAGCACTCCAGCATCACTGTCTGCCAAAGTGGTTAACTGTTAGCGAGAGGAGTGGTGGGCATAATTCAGTCCCACTGTCGGTGCCCTTGTAGGCATGGTTAGCTGCGATGTGAACCGTGTTTGTTACTGTGCATCTCACGGGATATTAAACTAAACAATAACCTACACCTCTTAAACTCCTAGTGCAAGAATTCCAGATGAAGCCAAAAATAATGGGGGTGGCAAAGATCCAAAGCCAGAGCCACACTGCAGATCACTCCAGTACTGCCCACTACCTGTGCACAGCAAAAATATTGGTTTCTGTTATACACTCAGTCGATAAAATAATAGGTTTTGCATTAAGAATTATGTTGTAGTAGGGTATGAAGTCTGAAACTCAAACTGTATGTTATTATTTAGTGACTGCAATCCACAACTGATTTGGCAGAAGCACGAGACACAGGCTAAAAATGAGGATCGTTGAGAAGCTTGAGTATGCCAAGTTGGAGGAGGATCTGGCACCCTCCATAAACAGTTTTTTTGCAAAAAAACTTACTGAAAGTGTGAATTACTATTCTAAAATCAATAAGCAAATAAATACTACTTTGCTACTCCTGCTGTTATAACCAGTTTACATCATAACTCTCAGATTTCCATGTCCAAAATGAGCAACACAGTTCATAACTGTCAAAATGTTCACAGTATATCTAGATTTCTGCCTCATTTTTTCGGGCTGCTCCTCAAAGTTTGTGGTTTTCTGGCAAATCACTAAGGATTGAAGTCTTTAAATAATGACAAACATTTGAGTTTTAGACTTGATATCTCTCAGAAATACATGCTAAACACAAATCATGTTATTCTAGCAACTAAGTTTATAAGAGCAATATTCAAAATATGTCCTTATTTTTAAGCCCCCTCCCCTACCCCCCATTATTTTCGGCTTTGTCCAGATTTCTTGCACTAGTAAGTTGAGAGTTATGGCAACACTACCTCTCATAAAGTGGAACAATTGGGCAAAAAGTGGATCACATAACGACGAACGTGTAAAACAAAAGCCTTCGGTACTGCGGGGTACACGGTCATTGTACTAAATTTTATTTTTTACGTTAAAAAGACTCAAAATGAGAATCATTCCATATAACGAGACACACAAAATGCTACAACTTACATTTTTAATAAAGTGAAAGAAGGTACGTGTACAGGAAGCGAGTCAGTCAGTGTCATGAGCAACTACGCTACTTCCGTAAAGCTTTCCAATTAACGCTGTGTTCGTAGCATGCTCTGACGCATTCTTAGCAGTAACTGACAAGACAAGGCCAAATTGCAAAAAAGTTCCGTTAAACACTACTTCTTGTTCTTGCAGTCCAACAAGACGGCGGTAAGGAAACGATATTAGGTTTTAACCACAAATGACAGAAATGAATACCCTACTTGTGACAACGTGCACTATTAGGTCGTCGGGGTGGGCGAAGGGTCTAATGTACTGTACACTACATGTTTTGTAACCAAAAAACTCCTTTTCAGGCCTGCGAACTCCATGCCTGCGTAGAATATATTAACCCAAACAGGTATAGTCACCTTTTCGTTTATCTGTATTTGACATTTCTTTTCTTCTCGTAGGGTGCGAACCTCTTCCATCAGGGTACGGATCCGCTCATGACGAAGGCAAGCAACATCTTGTAACTGTTTGTAAACTATATCATAAGTAGTTTCGTTTTCTGCCATAATAATGATATGCTTTTCAAAATGGGCGCTCTACTTCCAACAAATCCTGTCAGAGATTTTACGTATCACTATAGCAACGAGACGCCACATAAAATGTGTCCAAGAGTACAGCGAAGCAGATGGAGATTTCTGTCGACAGTACAGTTTGTTCAAAAAGGCAATCGATTTAGTTATTGATAGGGTGGAAATGAAATTATTTATTTAATCTCCAGCACAAACTCATATTGCTACAGGATCCAGAAAGATGTGGAGAATATATTATCAACTTGAAGGAGAACTCTGCTTGTTAACTGGGGTAATACCTCTCAACTGTACATATTTTCGCAGAATGCCCAGATTTTTGTCTCATTTTTTATGGTGGTTTTTCTGACAAATTAGTGGCAAATCATTAATGACTAAAGTTAGAATCAGTCATTTGAGTTTCAGGCCTTATACCGTTCAGAAAACTCATGCTAAAGCAAAACCTATTATTCTATCAACTTTCTAAGTTTGTAAGAGCAATATTTAAAAATTTTCCCTATTTTTGGTCCATTGTCCCACTTTTATTAATGTCTTTGTCCATACCTCAGGAAACATAAAAAAAACTGGACAAAGGCCCATGAAAAATAGGTACAAATCAGTGTGCTGATTAACATAAAATTTGCATACATAATGTACCCCTGCCCACTTCAATGGGATTGTGAGGTACCAGCTTTCAAGTGCAAACTGAACAACAGACAACTAACATATGGCCTCAGCCCAGACCCTGTATATAGTAAATTATTTCTTTTTCTTTTGAAATGTGTAGCAATGATGTTCACTGGGAAGAGAGAAGTTGATGAACCTTAGGATTTTGTTTTTGGTGACTTGCAGTATGTGGGTTTTGTGGTAAAAGTAGGGTATTTAAAAGTAGAACATTTAATGGTAGGCAATATTCTAATCTTAGCAAAAGAATATAACAGTTTGCTAGGACCTCTAAAAGTTATTCTCCATGGCCTACTGATCAGTGGCATAGCTTGAGTTTGTGCTTCCCGGGGCTGTCTTAAGTTTGACGCCCCCCCACAAAATCATGGTCGAATGGGCCCTCCCCATAGCCATTCCAATGTCCCATCACTTGGCTATTTCGACCCATTTACCATAAACACTCTAATGTGCGTACTACTTTACTTCTACGATGATTATTTGTATAAATTGGATTTCATTTAAAACTTTTATTTTATAGCACAAACACTAATAGATATCTGTTAAACAAAGGCATACAGTCTCACAATGAAAATAGATTTAGCATTAAAACTTCTTTGCCCTTGAAACTCATATTCATTAAAACAGCACTGAAACCCACATTCAAATAAAATGCATCTGGCCAGTGGCAGATAAAGATTACCTTTGGGCTGTTTTCTAATCATAGGCCCCTTGGACATGAAACATACATGTGTTTTTTGATACACATTCCTTGTATAATACAGCACACTTGTTAGAGCGCATTTTAAATGTATTGTTTTGAACATTTTTCTAGTAAGCAATGAAACAAAATGCATGAACCAGTAATGACAACTGCCCAATTCAGAACATTTCCATCATAAAAGTCTACTCAAACTTCTACAATCCACCAGTATCAGTAAACATACACAATCTCCACAGAAGTAAAAGTCATCTAAATAATTCCACATTAAAGAGATCTGTAAGATCTGTAACTAATGAAGAGGTTGCTGCTAGCAAACAATATTTCATTGTTTCATCTACAAATAAAGTGCCTGTTGCCCTTGAGGAATAAATTCCCTATGTTACATTAAAAAATGATAAGGTAGTAATATTATAATAGGGAACGGATGGCAAACTGATAGGTTCATAGTTACTAGGTATCTCTGCCAAAGAGGACATACACAGGACTGCAGCATCCACCAATTCCACCCCTTTAATTAACATAAACAGACTTGGCCTAAGCAGTGCTGCTTATGCCAAATCAGTTTGTGTTGTTAGTAGCATAACAGGTAGAATACTTGCTTTTTATGCTGAAGGCTGTTGGGTCTACTCCCACTGCGGGAGCCTTCTGCATCAAAAGCAGTATTAACTCCTTGAATCACAAGTGGTGGTGGTGGTGGTATGGGTAGAGAGTTTAGGCTCTTACTCCTTGTACCTAAGGTACAGGGTTTGAGTCTGAGTAACTAACCAGCAGTTGTATCTAACTGGGGCATACACACACGCAGTTCTGGTTGTAAACACACAGAGCAAATGAAGGCATAGATAGTTCTGGCTGTAAAACACACACAAAATAAATACTGGCTGTAAAGTAACAAACGTGGCCCATAAATGAAGTGTTCTAACTGCTGTTAAGTACAAATGACAGCTGTAATCAAGTTTCACCTGGCAATAAGGGAAATGCAGGCTCTTACACAATGAAAACTGGCCATGGCCGTTAAGTGAAAAACACGCAAAGCATATTCTTTCTGGCTGCTTCTAAGTGCTGTTAAAGTAAAAGACAGCACTTCTCAATAATAACAAGTTGGCTGTTAACAGTTTGTCTTACTGGGAATGCTGATTTCTGAATAATGTTCCTGGCTGGCTGTTCCTTTTATCCAAGTGCATTAAAACGTGCACCGTTAATGTAAAAGACAGCACAGTGCACAGTTTGTCTTACCTGAATTCAAATGCTGCTGGGGAACTGCATGTATGCTATGGGCCAGAAACAAAAAAATTCACTGAATCCCTAAATGCTGGCAGGCTGATGTCATCTCGCGCACGCCTCTGCACATGATGAATTCAGATGAAAAACAAAAAACATTTTTTAAAAAGCCTGGAAATTCAGGAATTAAGGAGTGCCACTCGGGAATTGTGGCACCCCATTATTTGGACCTCAAAACCAGTAAAAAACAAGAAATTTGGTACAGTTGAGAGGTATGCTTTGTTTTGATTTTCACACAGATAATCTAGCACAAAATTGCCAAGACACAGTACGAATGAGTTAATAAAAGGGTACGTTAAGAGTTCAGGTTGCAGCAAACCGGTTTCTGTGCTATGGAAGATTGTAAATATACCTCTTAGAGCAAGAAATCTTGACAAAGGCCCAAAAATAGGGACAATTTTTAAATATTGCTCTTACAGAGTTAGAAAGTTGATAGACTAACAGGTTTTGCATTAGCATGAATTTTTTGAAGTCTGAAACTCAAATGTCTGCCATTATTTTCCAACTTCAGTTTTTAATGATTTGCCACTAGTTTGCCAAAAACAGAATTGTATGAAAAATAGACCAAAAATGTGAAGTAAAAATCTGGAAAGTTTGGACAAAGCCAAAATAAGGGGGGATCAAATGTCCACAAATAGGGACAAATAAAATAATTGTTTTTTATTATTATTATTATTAGCATGCATTTTCTGTCAGGTATGAAGTCTGAAAGTCAAATGCTTGTCAGTCACCATTTAGTGACATCAGTCCTCTGTGATTTGCCTGAAAACACACAAATTTTTGTGGGGAACAGACCAAAAATATTGGACAAAAATTTGGACGTTCTGTGAAAAACTGGACAGCTGAGAGGTATCCACCGCAGTTAAGTGCTAGCTCAATTCATCATATAAATGGAGTGGAAAGGGAAGACAGGAAAGTTAGAAATTGGTCAAGAACAAGCAAAGAAACACACACATGGGTAACATGAAGAGAAAATAGGTTGGGGGGGTTGACTCTCATATTTCTGTACTAGAGAGGGTGCTTTTTTCCATTTTTCTGACAGGTAGAGGGTACTGGCAGCAAAGAGCATGTGTAGGGAGGAAGCAGGGTTTATTGTGTAGAGTAATACCTCCCAAGATGTGCAGTGGCAGAGCCTGCCCATAGTACAGTTAACCCCGTCTACACGGGCAATGTCCACCTGTCAGTGAAATAGTAATACAAATTAGAAATGCACAGAGCTGCAGTGCCACCATTTAAAAAAAATCTAACATAAAAAGTGTATTAGAAATGAATGGAGCTGGAGTGCCACCAATTAAAAAGAAAAAATTACATTATCAGTTTTGCTTCATGTCATTTCTCCCTCCAATAACATAGCAATAGAAATTTGAAATGAATGCAAACAGATTGGTTTTTGAGTACCACCAATTCCAAAAAAAATGTTTTCAAAAACTTGAGCTTCATCCCTTTGCAGTAAAACTTAGTCCCAAGGTGGATGACCATAAATAAAGCAGCATAATTAATACCATATCCTGTTGGTCCATGTAAAAGTAACAGTGCCCTGTGGGACAAACAACAAATGATTTTAAATGTAGTTTAGTATACATTATAATATGTTATAATTAATAAATAAATACAAATATGTTTATATGGCAATGGACGCAAATCATACCACAGGGCCAATGAACGTGTGTGTGTATATATATATATATATATATATATATATATATATATATATATATATATATGGCTCAGAAAGACATTCATTGACAATCTGTCAGCTGGCACTCCCTTATGTCCTGTTAGTCACTATGGGAACACCCAAACCTGGGTGAACTTTGTTGGGGGGGGGTATTACACTACACAGTAACCAGATGAAGGGTATAGGGAAGGTAACAGCATAGTTAGTCTGACTGGGGAGGTATAAACATGAAGGGAGGTAACCAGGGCTGACCTTAGTAATTTTGGGCCCAATCTGTACTGTGGGCCTCCCTCACCCTACTACTCCTACCTCTCCATCTCCCCTTCCACCCAATGGCCTCCTAGCCCTGAGATCATTTCAGATTAGTTATCAAAAATATATGCTATTACTATGTATTAAAAACAAAATACTGTATTTATTTGTTTAGATTTTGTGAGAAAACATATTAAAACAGAAGTAAACTGCGAACCTGTCTTGATACATTAAGTATTCTACACACATTGCCATCTTTGAGAGGTGCTGCAGTCAACACCAGGCAGAACATGCTATCCTGAAGTAACACCAATCAAAGCATGCTGCTGTGAAGTAACACCAAGCAGACCACGCTACTCTCGTGAAGTAAACTCATTTGAAAGATGAAACCTAGTAAAATCCCCTGACTCATTATAGTCCCCAGTTCTCACTTTCCATGTCCGATGTCCACGAATGCAGGGAAGTGTGGGACTAATAAGTCAATGGGGGATGGCCTTGATAGTTTTGGGGAGATGGGGGAGGCAAAAAGAACACAAAACAATTCTAAATTTCAATATACATTTTCCTGTCATATTACCCCTTTCTTCCATCATGGGCTTCTAATCACCTCCTGCACCTGCTTTGAATTCTTGGAGTCCCTTGCCCAGTTAATTCCCATACTTATTGATAGTTGTTTCCACCAAACCACATAAAAATGTTGAACTTCCTCATAACGCTCAATAATTAGGCAACCATTTGAAATGTTAGGACATGCTACTGCGATGACATTTCTCAAGAATATTCCCTTTTCTCCAAGGTATGGCGTCTTGAAGTTGATATATATATATATATATATATATATATATATATATATATATATATATATACACACGTTTGGGGGTGGGTGGTGCAGGGGAGACTTGCCCCCCCCCCCCCAAAAAAAAGAGGTTTTAAGGAGAAGAGCAATTTTCAGAATTAATTCTTCTGTTTTTCAACTTTTTTTTTTTTTGGCTTGCCGGCACTCGGCATTTTCAAGTGTCGACATTTCACTAGGGAGCTGAATAATCATCATCTCAGGCATCTTAGAAATGGCACTGCTCACACACCACTCCACTTATATCCATTTCTGAATGTTTATTTTTATTTTTTTATTTCCTTGTTAAAGTGAGTAAGCAGACCAATACTTGCAGATCATTTCCAACCAGAGCTCAAGCCACAAGGGCAACAGTAAAGATTATATACAAGGATAATTTATAGCAGCCATTAAGCAGCATTACTTAGCTGATGAGAGGAAATATAAATGCCTTAAGGAAGACCTCATGGATATAAGAATAACATGCAAATTCCATACACTTTGTTCAGATTTCTTCAAAACACCTTTCCCAAAACTCCTTCCCAGTCCAGTACAATCATTTTTCTGTCTTTAAGTTTCTACTTGTCCTTTTCCCTCATTTGGTATATGTCTGTGAAACTACTGTATTCCTGCTATACCACTGCAAGTCAAAACTGTTTCTGTTATTGTTTGTTCCCCTCTTTTAACCAAGTGGAAACATTTTTTTATATCCACCTCTGCCTTCTTCCACTCAGCATACACATCTTGTGTTTCACTTCTCTGGGATTATTTATTACCATCTACAACTGCAACAAGTGTTTCCTTGCAGTACCATTGAGCTGGTATTATTCTGGCACAAGTCTTGGTGACCAGGATTTGCCTCAACATTACAGTTATCTAAATGTGTGTGTGTTTTACTAGTATTTGTCCCTCTCATGAGGCTGAGTAAGGAGAAATTTATAGTCCGTTTCTTATCAGTGGCTAGGACCATCACATTATGCACGCACTCAGGTCATTTGACCACAAATACCAATATGACTCAGTTATAGTCCATATGGGAGTAAATGACCTGAGACATATCTCCCTAGACTATATGAAGAGAAACATCATGGAGCTCTATGAATATGAGTTTTAGGCTGGTTTGAGTCTAGCATTAAGCAGCATTTTACCTTCTCCGAGTATTATGCCACAATACGAACAAAAGATGATTGACTTTAATAATTGGCTTAGTTTCTGGTGTCATTCTAAGGGGGTGCAATATTTGTCAGCATGGAAGGAGAGGGTCAAAAGACCATGCTGCTTTGCCAGGGATGGTCTGCACCTCTCCCCTCTAGGCTTTCGAATATTAGCTAAAATATTGTCTTCTCCCATAGTGCCTTTTTTAGGCAATGCCAAATTGAAAGTACTTCCCGACATAGCAAATCAAAGCCAAGAAAATCTAAAGGTATTACTGCTCAGTGCTAGAAGTCTAAACAAAAAACTCCACTCCCAAGAATCTCTCTTCACCCTAGAGAATGCTGACATATGTGCGGTCACTGAGACTTGGTTTAAAGCTGCGGAGAGCACACCAACATTGTAAGGTTATAATGCTTTCCACGCATTTAGATCAGCTACTTCACAGGCAGGGAGTAAAGGTGGAGATGTTTACATCCAAAATAAATATACTTCAAGGCTGGTCAAACAGGACAATGCACTTGAACTGCTCCATGTTCAAATCACCATAGGCAAAATCCAGTACCACTTCCTTGCAAGCTATAGGTCCCCAGGAAACCCATACCATGTATTTAAACTTATTAAAAACACTAACCATCCAACCCAATACTATATTCCTGGGTGACTTTAATTACCCCACTATTTACTGGGAATCCTATACAACACCAAATGTACATGCACAGAGATTCCTGGATTTTGCAAACACAAACTTCCTGGACAAGATAGTTAATACACCGACCAGGGGTGCAACCATACTGGATCTGGTCCTCACTAATATGGGAAAGTGCTGCACACTCCCTATTGCAATATCTTCCCTGGTAAGGTCAGACTACAAAACTGTCTCCTTTGAAGTAAAAATAAAACCTGGACCTCCAGCTAAAACTGTAATATTCAGGAACTACTCTAAGGCTAACCTCCTGCTATTTAAGTGGTAACGTGGCAAAAGTTCAAGCCCCCATAAACCCTGAGAGCACTGCTGCCTATGCAGAACTGTTTACAGAAACCCTGTACAAGCATGTTCACATTTGCACAGAGGCAGCTGTACTCACCAGGAAGAAGTACAGAACTAGCTCAAAAAACAAGCCACCCTGGTGGAATCACAAAATCAATAGGCTGTATAACAGAAGGAAGAAAATCATGATCATGGTGCAAATTAGGAGGTGGAGCACCCAGCAGGATAAAAGCACTCTCATCAAACTAAACAAACAACTCAGAGGGCAAATAAAGTCTGCCAAAGCCAAATTTGATAAGTTTGGCCTCCCAGGTCAAGGACAACCACAAAGCATTCTTTAGCTATGCTCATAGGTTGGTACTAGGCTATCGGCCCTAGGGCCTATACAAGCCTAGCCATAACAATTCCCTGGATATTTCTTCCCACACTATTTACTTCCCTGGATCCCTGTCAAGCAGGGCAACATAGGTTCATAGGTTGGTACTAAGATTATATCATCCCAGATGGGACTTGAACCCACAATCCCTGGCTTAGGGAGCCAATGCCTTATCCATTAGGCCACTGGGGTTAATGTCAGCAACTTCAAAGGCAATACACAACTGTGTGCAGAGTTCATCGTAAATGGAGCCACCTATACTAAGCCAGAAGATATAGCAAACCTCCTGGCTGATAAATTCAGCTCCAGCTTTACCCCCTCTCTCCCCCTCAACCTTCCCTCAGAAATACCATCAAATATAACTCCCCCTGCTATCACTAGGGGAACAGGTCCTTAATGCTCTCTCTAAGACCAAGAACACTGCATCAGTGGGCCCACACAATATCCCAGGATGCCTTCTAAATAGCATGAAACATGACTTATCAGGGCCTCTACAATTACTACTTAACTGTATCCTCCAAACAGGCTTCATGCCTCATGAATATAGAATGGCGGCAGTCATCCCTCTGTACAAACCTGGCCCAACTACAGACCGTAAGTCTCACTAGTCTTATATGTAAAGCCATGGAAAGAATTATCATGGAGATGATCAGTAGAGATATAGTAAACCTCCAGACACTGGACTCAACCCAGTTTGGTTTCGTCAAGAGAAGATCATGCCTACTCAACCTGGTGGACTTGTTTGAGTAGGTAACCAACACAATGGATGAGGGGAAAATGGTTCACACTGCCTACCTTGACCTGGCTAAGCCATTTGACACAATAACCCACTTGGGCATTGTTGACAAACCCAAGAGGTTAGGTACAAACTCATATGTCACCCGGTGGATAGCCAGCTGGCTCACAGGCGGGACCCAGGAAGTTAGAATTAGGGAGTCCACCTCTACAAAGAGGCCTGTCACAAGTGGAGTCCCTCAGGGATCAGTCCTTGAACCGCTCCTTTTTGTCATTTATTTCTCAGAAGTCAAGGCCAATGTCAGTGGTCTTTGGCTGACTAAATTTGCAGATGATTGCAAATAAGGAGCTGTCATTTAGTCTCACACTGACCCACAAGTTTTCCAGGAGGATCTGACAAAGACAAACAACTATTGTCAGAGCCATGGACTAAAACTAAATACCAATAAATGCATAATAGTATCCTTTGGGAAGTCATCCATCCCTGGTAACTAGCATAGGTTCATAGGTTGGTACTAGGCTATCGGACCTAGGGCCTCTACAAGCCTAGCCATAACAATTCCCTGGCTATTTCTTCCCACAGTATTTAATTATATTGATAACACACCTCTTAGAGTTGACCCAGTCATCAGGGACTTAGGGATACACATGGATAGTAATCTACCCTTTGACCATCACGTGTCTACAGTAGTGAGGAAATCATTCTATGTTGCACAACTTATAAACAAAGCTATGGCATCTAACTCCAAAGAAGTCACTGTTCCACTGTATTTGGCATTCATTGGGCCTATCATTGAGTACAATGCCCCCTTTTGTATGTACCTAACCAGGCATATCCAACAACTGGAAAGTCCACAGAGGTTCCTCACTAAAAGAATACAGGCATAAGTAAAATGTCCTATGCAGACTGCCTCAAGGCCCTATTCCTGTATTCTGTCTCCTACAGGCTTTTGAGGCGAGATCCATGCCTGGCACACAGGGCATTTTCAGACCAAACTCTGATGAATCTCCTGCATATCCACAAAATAAATGCCAGAATTACCCATTCTAAAGACTTAAACCTTGCCTGTGATATAAATAGGACCTGCTGGAGAGACAGGTATGTATCCCAGAGACCACCCTGTCTATGGAACAGGCTCCCCATCCATGTGAAGCGGTGCACTGATTTTTCTAAATCATTTGGTGAGTATGAAACATCCTTCTTGTTTTCCTGTCTAGTCTATCAAACATGTTTTAGGGCCAGTCAATCACTCCAAAACTGTAAGTTAGGACAGGAAGAGCAAATTGGTTTATAGCTTGAATTTTGTTCCTAGATGTCAATACAGGTTTCAGGATTAATTTAAGTCTTCTAAAGTATTCCTTACTAAGTTTTGTTTGCATTTGTTCATGTTTTATTGCTGATCCTTCATCAATTCCCAAATATTTATATACTCCTTTTTGCTCAAGTTCTTTTATATCACATTCTTGTCCCAAACCTGATGTTTTCTTGGTGTTGCAGTTTTCCTTCTTTAAAGGTTGTTTTTGCACATTCATCATGACATTCTTATATCATCTGAAAAAGTTTTGACAACTTGCAGTTATGCTTTCAGTTCTTCATCTGATGAGCTATACAGTTTTAAATAATCAACAAAGAGAAGAGAAGTCTTTAAACTTTGTTGTTTTCTAGGAGCCAAATTATAGCCATGGCCTAAGTTGTTAAGTTAATGGGTTAAGGGCAAGACAGAATAACAGTGGTGACAGAATCACCCTGGAATATCCCCCTTTGAATTTTTAACCCTGGGATAATAATTTATCCTTTATCATGGCTTAATTGGAAAGTGGTGTGCCACTGTTTCATTGCAACTGTAATTTAGTCGATCAGTGTAGGGTGTATCTTATACATTTTTAAGCACTCTTTTACCCATGAATGTGGGATACTATCAAATGCTTTTGTATAATCAATCCATGCCATACTTAGATTCTTACTCTTTTTTTACAGTTCTCAACTATGACTTTAACAACAAATGATGCTTTGTTCCATATGACTTTCTTTTATTCCCTTTTGTTCTACTGCTATAATTGAGTTTTCTTCTAAATGACTATAAACTCTGTCGGTATCAATTCCAGTGTATAGTCTATATGTCGTCAGAAGGCAAGTTATTGGTCTATAGTTTTCAGGGTAGCTTGCACGTTCACTCTTAAATAGGAGCATTATTTTTCCTGTTAGCCAGGTTTGTGTCAGTTCAGGGTGCGCATATAAATAGTTCTTACTCATAGCTAAATCTGTGTGCAGGGATGTTAATACTTTTAACCAAAAGTTAGGTACTGCATCTGGTCCTGGGGTTTTCCATTTAGAGGCTTTTCAGAACTTTGTTTCAATCTCCCATTTTATATCCTGTTCCTTTAAACTTCTTATTCTTTCTTTTACGTCTTCTATCCATTTAGCATCTTTGTTATGTTCCACAAGATCTTCATAAATACTTCTCCAAAATATATGTATTTCTTCTTTTTTAGTGGTCTTTCAAGTTCTTTTATCTTGTTTCCCAATTCTCTGTAAGACTTTTTTGGGTCATCAATAAATTGCTTATTGTGTACTTTTCCTTTATATTTATCTGCTTATCTTCTAAGTTTTTCCACCTGTGCTGAGATTTTTAGTAGATAATGTACCTTTAGGAGGTATATAATGTACCCGTTAGGTGGTAGAGTAGAAGGTGGTAAGTAGACCCAGGAAAAGACTTGATAATGAGGACACCAGAGTGGAACACTGTAGAACCATGCTCTGAGACCGGGACTTTCTCCCTCTCACCATGAATACCCCCACAGCAACCAAGTATAGATATTCTAGCCACTGGACCAGCATTTAACATAAATACTGTAATCTGCAATACAATGAAAATTGTTACCCCCAGGGCACCACTCCACACTGCTGTATTCTTTAAACCATAGGCACAGTTTGCCTATGCTCAAAGAAAATCTGAGTCTTATTTTTATTAAAGGTTTTGTATAGTCTGCAGTTTACCACTTAGTAGATTAGTATTCCATGGGCACAAAAACCCTATACAAAAGGTTCTGAGGTCTCAGTGGACTTACCTTTTCCTCCTACTTCTACACATCCATGAGCTCTGTAAAGTGAGTACTGTGACTTGTTTCCACTGTAAGCTATAAGCTATTTCTGTGGATGCATGTATTGTTCAAAAAATGGGAGTCACCTAGTGTGCGTCTAAGTGAGTACCTCCCCTGCATATAAAAAGCTTGGCTTCATCATGAAGAAGAGTGGAGACTGGTCACATTAACCATGTATATGAGCCTCTTATAGGCAGGCACTATATACATTTTTGCCAAACAAGAAATTAGTCTTTCATAATGTATTTCAGGAAATATGAATCCCATACATTTGGGCACAACCTCTCATATTACATGTGATAAAAGCGTTTATAAGAACAAGTCAGACTGGGAAAAGTTCTGTAATAAAGCTTTCATAATTTGCTTCAAGGTATGTAAGCCCCACAAAGGCAGACACAGCCTCTCATATTATATTAGATACAAAACAGGCAAATAAATTTGGTGATTGCCTCATAAAAGGCATTTTCAATGATCAAACAGTAAATTATTCTACAAACCACTCCATTAGATGGACCTAATGAAGCTCAAGCAAAAGTGTTTTCTTAAATATAGTTCTATAGCAGTAACTCATGGAGTGTTGTCATTTTGTTTGTTAAAATTAAAAACAAAAACCTTTTAACTAAGAACGAGGGTCCACAGGCTGCTGAGCTTGTAAACCCTCACACATCTTTCAGGAATATTCAAATAAGGGACTAATCTCTAAGGTTTGGAATTGGTTCCTTGTTTATCCACCTACACGAGTTTCCTCCAGTCAGCTCCCCTGGACCTTCCCACCACTGTCTGTAACTACCTGTAAATAACTGACCTGTTGAATGTATTAGAATAAGAACACGCATCCAGCCATCTACTTAACTGAAAAAACTGCTTGAAACTTCAACAAACTGTCTATTATCTCTATTTCTTGTTTGTCCTGTCAACGTCTGGGTCACAGGTATGATACCAGACTTGATATTATCTTTCTGAATTATCTTTGTTTTCCATAATAGAAAATGATGTTCCTGGTGTCCAGAAAGAGCATCTTAAAGCTGCTGGCTCTCCCTCCCACTCAAGGGATTTCACTCTCTTATACAACATAAAACAAGTTGGAGAGAGATGTATGTATTACAGAGAACACTGCCTCTAATCTTGCACTCATCATGAAGTAAAGTACTTCTCTTAATCTATTCGAATGATGAATGGATGGGAAGCAGCAAATTCATTCCTGATTTAGCACCCATTTGCCTTGTAGATACAGTAGGTGTGATAAGTAAATGTTCCAAAATATCTTTATTTTGCCTGCCTTTGGGTTGTAGCTATTCTAGAAAATTACATCTTTTAAAATTTTTAATAACAGTGACAGTTTAAATGTTTCAAATAATTTGTGATTAGATGAAACAGAAGACGGTTATGATTCATGTGTTTCTGATATAGATGAGGATGGAGTATTGAATGCTTATTGTCAGCTAGACACTAGTAGTGTGCCATACAAAACACAGTTTATTCTACCTTTTGTACATGATGGAGTGCAACAGTTTTCATCTATGCTGAACTTCACAGCTGAGTCAATGTTTTGTGATTTTTATGAAAAATAAAGATAAAATAAAATGTAATTTAACTAAATAAGAATGGAGAAGCATTCAAGACCTGACTACTAATAATGAAACAGTATTCAAGCCTGCTGATAAAGGAAATAAAATAGTATTACATTTTAAACAATATTTAAAGATGTGTTATGATACTACTACAATTTATGAGAAAAACAATATAAGGAAGCAAGACTTCACCTCTCTCTCTCTCTCTCTCTGCAGAAACCAGTGCTCTGTGTCCCTGTTCCAAGTAGCTGATACACACATTCTTTGAGGTTTGATTTTTACACACACGGGAAAGGCTGGCACAGATTTACTAGCTCTGCCACCTCCACCCAGACTATAAGGTAGAGTCACTGCCTCCATCCAGTTATTTTGAGGCTCTTACCAGGGTACCCAATTACTCTCAGTAAAGTTAATACTTATAAACTATTCTCTAGGAAGCCAGGTAAGATTTAAGAAATCCACAGGGATGCTTTTTATAAGGTTACATTGGACAAATAACCATTGCTTTACCTGAATTTCTGAGGTGCAGGATCAGGAAAAACCATCTTAGGAGACTTTGATAGAGGGTCTTTTGGAAGTTAATCTGGAGCTTTAGATGCCTTCCTTAGTACGTCTACCTTCTTTTTCCTGAATGACTGAGAAGGTTTAGTACAGGCTGGAGGAAGGGGGTTATTATATACATATTTTCCACAACAGAAAGAGGTGCACACCTCTCAGAGGTCCCCACTGATGTTTTTGAAAGGGTTTGCCAAAAGTGCTTTTCTCTAAAGAAAGTATCCAGGATGTTCTGGTGCAATGTCTCATGGAAGGAGGAGAGCCAGTTCCGTGTATTCCTGTGGAAGCAGATGCCAGTGGCTGAAATCATGACCACTGCATCTGTAAAAGTCAAAAGTATGATGACCAGTACAGAACCAAAATCACATACACAGTTTAGAAGGCTTTCCCTACAGCCTATTATCAAGACTAGGGAAATGTTGCATAGGCTATTCAATACAACATGCTCATAAAGGAATAAGGCAAGTAATTAAGGGTTCTATTTCATTTGTCTGAAACCCAAATACTCAAACCCATTTGACTGAAAACCACCTCCACAACAAATATACCATAAAAACATGTTTTTTGCAGGGGGCCAAGCCCCATTGCCCCCCCCACACACACACACACACACACACACATTTATGTATACTAACTCCACAGTTGTACAACTGGCAAGGCAAGATAAAAACACCACACACAGTTAATCAGTGCTGGAGTGCAAACACAATCATCTCCACATCTGAGGATACAACTTGAAGCTAACCATTGCATTGTACACATACTTTGCTAGACTCATATGATAAGAAATGACACCTTCACATACTTTCTATACACTTCTACGGTTTTCAGTCAAATGAGTTTTCATGTAAATGGGTTTGAGTATTTGGGTTCCAGGTAAATGAATCAGAATTGTAATTAAGAGGCCACAGACCTAGTGGGACAGAGAAAAAATCCTTCTGATAAACATGATCACACCCTTAGACTCTGTCAGAGAGAAAATGATCCAAGTGCACAGGCTTCTGATGGGTATGGTGAGTAAAGCACACAACACAGAAATCTGCTTTGGAGTGCCTGAAGAAAAGAGAAGTCCTGCCAGCACAGAAATCTGCTTTGGGGGTGCTAGATAAGAATTGAAATCCATTTGGCTAAAGCAAATCATCTGCTTTATGAGGTGCTGAAGGACCAAAATCCAAGAGTTGCCAAAATGGCATTCCTAATAAAAGGCTGAAACACAGGAATAATTCATGATTTTTTACTTTTCTTTTTTCCTAAGATAAACAATAAACATTAAAGATGCTTTCCATGTGTAAATCAGGGACAGAAGACCATTTCAGATTATATTTCATTAGCTTCTGGATGCACAGGTCCTCAGGAGAAGACCTAGAAAGACAGGAGGATTCACAGTCCATGTTGGCCTGTAGTCCAGAGGGTTCTGTACCCTCTGATTTGGCATTTGCCAAAGGTTCAGAGGGAAAAGATCACTTCCCCCATCTAGTACCTATGAGATAACTTTTGCTATCGTATAATCCTTAGGGCAGTGGATTAGCAAAGATCATATGCTTAGCTATCACAACGAATGGTAGCAATCAAAAGTGATATGATTATGTACTTGTCTAGGGTAGCGGTAAAGTCTGGGAAGCTAACATAGAATCTGCTATAGTATCAAGCCTACATTTGTAGGTCACAGTCCTTCAACTGGTCCAGCATCTTCTGCCATGTGTTCATCAGGGTCACAGAGTGGCATGGTGGTGGGGAAGACAGACAAACAGTGGGTACAGAAGCCACTAAGGAAACTGTCTCAATCATCACCGGAGAGTGGTCTGCTATTCAGGGAAGATAAACACGATCAATTCCCCAGGCCCAAAATGAAAACTGAAAAAAGTACCACGTGTACAGAAAGGCCCACCTCTCACTTTTATGGGTGAGTCAGCTTACTTTCCATGCAAAGCAAGACAGAGGCCAAATTCCTAGTGTCAGTACCCACAGTTTGTGCAGAGCATTGCTGACTCAATATCTGTTGTACCCACCCACAATTAAATAATGGAATAAACTCTCAGGAGTAAACAGCAGTCAGTAAGGAATCAGAGGCCATGGCAGTTGGAGTGGAGTTTGAAATGGACAGAAACTTTGGCTTAAACATGGACCCCTTGCTTCCTGTTTTATGTGATTTTGCCTGAGAACGCTAGATGAACTTTCCAACCAGTCCCTTCTCTTGGTTCCCCATTAGTGTTAATCACTAGATATTTGGTGAAGACCTTGAGTTTCTATCTTCAGTGTTACTAAATAATAGCTCTGAAAGGATAACAATTTCAACAGACAAGGTGTGGTTGACCTCTGGAAAAAAAATAGTAGCTATTGCAGTATTTTTCAGTTAAAATCTGGTACCACAGGTATACTAAGATGTCAGCTAGGCATTGAATACAGGAACTTCACATTGAAATGTATTAGCAAGAAAGTTGAATAAGGTAAGCAGCTACAAGAACTGTTATTGTCGAGGGCATGTATACTTCATTAACTGCACTGCAGGGATGCCATGCATAAACCGTAGTACTTGTAGTCCAGCTGTGTGTTCCATCACATAACTTCAGTCACTAAATAGGGCTTCTATTATTAAGACCATTCAAGAACAACCATCTTCTTCCTAATTGTGTGCCTTCTTAAAAAATGAGTCTGTATACTCATGGAAGTATGCACCCTTTAACCTACAAATGGTGCTTCCAGGAGTGCTCTTTGTTCTTGATCCAAGACTAAACTGGGCTCTACCTGCAAGAAAACACTAAACTGCACTTATATTTAGTGGCATTTATGTAGTTCTGGTCCTACCTAGAATGGCAGTACAAATTGCCGAGAGTTAGGGGACAGAGAACAGGCAAAGAGTACATGTGGCAGGCAACACTCTAAAAGATCAGCTGACATGGTCAGGTATCTTGTTATAACTTACTTACCAAGGGCAGTCTGCAGCCTAATAACACACATATATATATATACATTCACCCCCAAAGAAATCAAGGAAAACTGGGTGGATGGAATGTGAAAGGCAAAAAGATGTCAGGAAAAATTATCAGAAACAGTGCCTTCCCAATGTGTGTTCTGCTCTTAAAATGGAGGACAACTTGCACTATTTAGTAAAGGTGTGCATCAATGACAAAAACAACCAAAATACTCCTGCCCTTCATAAACACAGTCCTGAAACCAACACTAGAAGCAGCCTGTTCCTTAGAAGAGTGCCCTTAGAGCACAATGATATCTGGCTAGTTAGCTTTTCTTGAGGGGGGAACATTATATAATAGGATAGCCAGCCAAATAACATCAGTTCAGTCACAGCAGTACTCTGACAGACGCAAGAGAGACCAATAATTATGTTGCCAGAGCATTATGACAAAATCTCTGTTTACAACTGCACTAACCCCAGTTAGGCTTGCAAACTTTCAGATTTTAAACAATGTATCCAAATTTAAGGACTGTTTCATGGAAGGGAAGAAAAAGGAAAGCCCTCTAGGTTGTGAGATGTAACCTGTGACAGGAGCTCATTAATGCCATCACACTATGGTTAATGAGATGTTACATGATGCCACAGCATAGCTGGCGAGCCCAGCATTATTGAGGGACCATAACTTCTGTACTTAGATTTTCAGAGCACTCAGGGTGATTGTTTTAAAGGATACTTTAATAAGGTACCTAATAATGCTAGAAGTGCATTACAAGGCAGGTGTCATTTCTGAGTTAATTCCATGCCTGTCTAAGCTGTGTGCCAAGTGGTAGTTGGTGACTTGGTTAACTATGGTCTTACAGTGAAACTTTAGTTCCATTACACAGATATATGCAAAACAAGCATGCAGAATCAGGATTCTTGTTTACAACTTGATATCTAACATGCATTTCATTGCCTTGGGCTTCTGTTCTACTTGTTATGGTAAATTTAAAACAAGAACTGGAATAACAACACTAAAAAGGCTGAAGTATTACACATGGAAGTTTGGGAGTGCCTGTGTCTGATGTAACACAGGAAGGAAGAATATGAAAAATGAAGTGAAGGCTATTTGCATCAACAATTGCATCTTTAACATGCATTAACATAAAGCCTTCATGTGTATCTTAATACTGGGTAGCTAAATTGTGTGTGTGTGATACCCGTTATAACAGTCACTGAGGAACTGCCCTTCAATAGGCAGAAATTGCACTCAATCCCCTTAGAACACATATGCCTTAAATATGGATCTGTTTACAACAGCTTGCTATGCTCTGTATGTTTCTTTTCCATTTGTTTCACTTTCGGCACCAATTAATAACATTTCTTAGTCTGTATTAATTCTGCTGCAAAATCATCTAAGCAGGCACGTTGGAATAATGATTTGGGAAAGTGTGTTGGGAGAGTACATTAAAAATCTTTTTGTATCTAATGTTCTCCACCTCCTGCTTCTATACATCTGGCTTCTCTGTACATTGCTTTGTATACATTGTTAGACAAGAAGTAACATTAATATGATGGGATAAAAATAAAAAAACTGTTTATTCCTTGATACGGAGTGTCAGTAGTACAATTTGTTAATGCACAATTCATCTTATGTTCATAGGTGTTTACTAGGCTAACGACCACAAGGGCCTTTTTAAGCCTAGCCATGCATCAAAAATCTCTGATAAGGGTAAGCATGGGCCTGAGAGATAAACCATTTACAGGTTACCCGTGTCCATTAGAGACATACGTGCCAAACCAAGGATGAATTTCCAGGTTCTCATCCAATTGTCCAAGTTGCACTTGAATTGGTTTAGGGGAGGAACTCTGCTTCACATGGATGGGGAGCCTGTTCCATAGACAGGGTAGCCTCTGGGATACATACCTGTCTCTCCAGCGGGTCCTATTTATATCACTGGCAAGGTTTAACTCTTAGAGTGGGTAATTCTGGTGATGTTTGTTTTGCTGATATGAAGTAGGTCCAGTAGAGTGGGGTCTGACAGTGCCCTATATGACAGGCATATAGAGTTCCCCTTAACAGCCTGTAGGAGACAGTGTACAGAGAAAGGGCCTCGAGGTGGTCTGCAAAGGCCATTTTACTTACGGCCTTGTTATTCAAAGATCCAGGCAACTATTACAAGGCAACACAACATTAAACATCAAAAACCTTTACAGGGTTTCAGCTCCACAACTCATAACAACTTTCCAACCTAGTGCTCAATGTTCATCTCCGTGTTATTGACTGTAAAAAAAAACATCCACAGAAGACAATCCCCTTTATAATCTGTACTGTCTACACGCACTTCTGCAATGGAGTGTCCATAATCTGTATCACATAGGCTGTTTTGATTCATTTGATGTAGAAGTTAAATGTAATCCAATCTACTAATACTACTGGTTTGATTATTATTGTTTTAACTTTGTTATTCATGATCTTTATCAGGTATTCCTTTACTTGTTTTTGTTTTCAACAGTGTTAAAAAAAAGTGTTGAATTTGGTACATCTTGTAACAAAGATTATGATACAACAACTGATTTGAACACTGCTGTATGGTGCTGCCACTTGGTGGTTGGTTCATGGGTTCATTGTCACACCATTATCAACATTTCAAAAAATAGATGTGAGTAAACCAGACATACGTAGTCCATGCAAAGAAGACAAAAGTATCATTGATCATTAAAATTTTTACACACAAGTGATTAGTGTTTTATGTACTGAGAGAAACAAAGTCATAAACTACTGGGATTTGCAGGCAGAAACTAGGGCAATATGTAAAAAGGATACCCAGACAGTTCCAATAGTAGTAGGAGGGTATCATAAAAAAGAATTTAAAACAAGTAATCTCCGTGGTATCCCCGAAGTCTCAAAACAACCCACTAAAGTGTAGTGGGTCTAAAAACAAAACAGTGTAAGAAACTTCTCTGTGTGGAAGATTTTCAGTCCATATATTTCTAGTTAATAGGTTCATAGGTTCATACTAGGCTATCTGCCCTAGGGCATTTATAAGCCTAGCCAGAATGTGTTTGGCTTTCGCCACCCATTTTAAATTTATTTTGCTATGCCCTTTTTTGAGGTTAGTATACTGTGCCTCTGTCTAACAGTGGCACAGAAGTGATACCCGGGGTAAACCTACGATCTCCCATCCACTCATCAAGATTCCTCTTGAAGAGAGTCAATGAAGGACTCTGCCTAACCTGGACTTGGATTTTATTTCAGAGTGAAGGGAGCCTCTGAGTTATGAATCTGTCCCTCCAGCATGTCCTATTTATTTCAGTGCTGAGGTTCAAGTCTCTCGAGCGTGTAGCTTGATGGGATTTGGATTTTCTGAGGTGCAGCATGTCCATTAATTCCGGGTTGGACATGACTTTATACGTCAGGCACAGATTGCCACTGAACAGGCGGTATGCCACTGAGTAGAGCTGGAGTTTTTTTTAACCGGGCAGCATATAGCATCTGTTTGAGCCCTTTGATCCTCTTGGTAAGGTACTTTTGGGGTCTTTCCAGTTACTGCAGGTGTCTGGTAAGGTACATCCCAAAAGGGGCATTGTACTCAATTATGGGCCTGATGAGGGATGAGTAAAGAGGCACGATGACCTCCCCTGATCTAGATGTGAATCCCTTCATGATTAGGTGGGCTATATAAAATGTTTTTCTAACCACTTTGACCACGTGGTTGTCAAATGAGAGATTGCTATCAACTTGGGTCCCCAGGTCCCTAATTACTTCTTCTGTACTTAATGGATTACCACCTATGTGGTAATTTGTGGGCACTTTGTTTTTGCCAAAGGAGATGACTATACACTTTTTGGCATTTTAGCTTGAGGCCATGGCTCTGGCACCAGTTGTCTGTTTCTATGAGGCCATTTTGGAGGATGCTTGTGTCGGCTGAAGAGTCAATTATGGTGCCCAGTCTGCAGTCATCTGCAAACTTGGTCAGCCACAGTCCTTCCGTGTTGGCCTGTACCTCCGAGAAATATATACCGAACAAGAGAGGTCCCAGGACTGAGCCTTGTGGGACACCACTTGTAACTGGATTGGAGACTGACATGGCTCCAGCAATTCTAACCATGTGGGTTCTGTCCTTGACCCAGTTTGCAATCCATCTAGTGACATAGGGGTTTATATTTAAGCTGGTGAGCTTATCTATAATGCCCGAGTGGGGTATTGTATCGAAGGCTTTTGCAAGGTCCAGGTAGGCTGTGTGGACCACCTTCCCCTCGTCAATGGCCTTGGTGACTGTTTCAAAGAAATCAACCAGGTTTAAGAGGCAGGATCTGCCCTTAACAAAGCCAAACTGGGTAGGATCCAGTGTCTGTAGGTCCCCAATATCTTTATTTATGAGGTCCATGATGATCCTTTCCATAGCTTTGCAGAACAAGCTAGTCAGGCTTATGGGGCGATAGTTTCCAGGATCCGTTGAGGCACCACCTTTATGGAGAGGGACCACTGTTGCTGTATGCCACTCTTTGGGCACATATCCTGTAGTAAGGCTGAGACTGAACAGTAGTTTTATGTTTGGGTTTAGCTCTTCTTGGAGTTCCTGTAGGACACAGCCCGGGACACCATCTGGTCCCATTGATGCTGTGTTTTTTGCTTTGGAGAGGGCGGCTCTTACCTGAGCATCTGAGATGTCAGGGGGGCAGCACTCTGCTGGGATAGATATTTGCCCTTCTGGTGGGGAGGGGGGGGGTTTGTGCTGAACCTGTCAGCTAGGATGTTGGCAATGTCTGTGGGTTGGGTGTATTTTTTGTCATTTTGGACTAATTCTGAGCATATCTGGGAATTACCACCCTGGTTCCTAACATAACTAAAGAAAGCCTTGTGATTATCCTTAGTGTCCTGTGCAATTTTTCTCTCGAAGCTGGCCTTAGACAATTTTATGAGTGCCCATAGTTTTTTGCTAATACTGATCAGTGATGCCTTCCCTTTTTGGTATTTTGCTCTATCATTTAGTAGCTTCCTCCTTCTATTGTATAGTTTGTTTATGGCTGGGGTCCACCAGACAGGACGTCTGCCTTTGGAGGATTGGGTCTTGGTTTTATTTGGGATTGCATGACCCATGCATTCCTGAAGGTGTTCATAGAATGTGTTTATAAAAGATTCTGCGGTCTGGGCCGTATTTTCCACAGGCCCGGGAACTTTGAAGGATTCCACCTCGGTTTTGAGGAGTGTGAAATTTGCTTTAGAGAAGTTTTTCACTGTGGTTTTCTGGGCAGGGGCTGGGGTCGGGATGTGAATATCCAGTGAGATTAGTTTATGGTCTGATCTTACCAGTGAGGGATACACTTCTGGTCTGGAGCATAGAGTCCCCATGTTGGTGATGATCAGGTCCAGTATGTTTTCCTCTCTTGTGGGAGTGGTAACAAGTTGTTCCATAGCATTTGAGTTTATAAATTCTAGGAACCTTTGGGCTAGGGTGTTGGAGCTAGAGTAATGCTCCCAGTCTATGTTTGGGTAGTTGACGTCGCCCAATATAATGTTGTTTGGAGAGACCTTCATATTTTCCAGTGTTCTCAGGAAGGCCGAGTGGGGTTCCTGGGTTTGGGAGGGTAATCTGTAGCAGGCTATAAACTAGAAGGCAGTTTTACCCACTGTTAGTTGCACATGGATAGTCTCTGATGCTTCGTGCTTTGCCACCAACCTGGAGTTGTGGGTATCTTTGATGAATATCGATACTCCCCCTCTTTTTGTGGTTTGTTCCAAGTTTTGGGGCCGAAAAGCATGGTATGAGGTATAACCTGGTAGTGCTGGGTTGCTCTTGGGAGCCTTGAACCAGGTTTCTGTTACTGCACAGATATCGATGTTCTCCATGCTAAGGAGAGTTTTGAGTGCGTGCATCTTGAGGTTTAGACTTCTAGCGTTGAGTAGCATTACTCTTAGTTTCTTATCCTTTGTGATACCTATGGAGGTGGGTTTGTCTTTTGAGCCTTGCCTAAAAAAGGCACTATGGGGGTAGCAAGAGCCTTTGCCAATATCCAAAAGCCCAGGGGTAACAGGTGCAAGCCGTCCCTAGCGAAGCATCGTGGCTTGTCGAGCATATCATCCCAAGCTGACAGGCATTGGATCCCCTTTGAATGACACCAGTACTTAAGCTTATTGTTGAAATTGATCATCTTGTATTCATATTGTGGCATCATTCTTGGTGAGGGTAAGATGCTACTCAACGTCAGGGTCATACCGGCCTGGGCTACATGTTCAGAGAGCTTCTCTATGTCTCTTTTCATGTAGTCCAGGGAGGTACGTCTCAGTTCATTCACACCAGCTTGGACAATGACTGAATCATATTTGTACTTGCCTTGGAGTGACCTGAGTGCTTGTGTTATGTGGCAGATCCTAGCACCCGACAGGCTGCTCACCGTGACCCTCTCCTTGTTCAGCCTGATGAGCGGGACGTCAGTGTGCCTGATGATAGAGTCACCTATTACAAGTGTATCAGGTGTGTTGTTTAGTCTTAAGGGCTGTGATTGTTCGGCACACTACATATGCCCAATGATTCATCAAGACTTTAACCCATTGAACAGCAAGTGATTGAACACAATGTGTCGATCGGTAGCCAACTGAAAAAAGTCAAAAGACAAACACAATCTTTCTTTTGCATGGGGGCAAGTCCCCTAGCACCCCAACACCCCCTTCTAATTATATATACCAAGTCTGAGATCATACTACAGTGGAAAAAGGGCAAATTTCCCAATCAAACCTGTATTGTGATCTTGCATAAAAAACTGCTGGCACATTTGTTCTGCTGATTTTCTGCCTGCTGTTCTGTTATTTTTTGGGTTCAACAAGCCATTTTTTGCAGCGTGTGGAAACTAAATCAGAAGAAGCAGGGGGTACATCATGCAAATTATATAACAGGTATTGCTGAAGTCTATCTAAAAAAAAAAAAAATCAGATCAGATCAGAGTAATAGATAGAGTAAAATAACACTCAACGTCAAAAAGTAATAATAGAAAATATATAATTCTACAGCATTACTAAGTATTCGAAAGTAATCCAAGCAAGGCAGGCAGTCTGTTTCCAGTCGAAAATCCTTTATTAAGTACACAGACAAGCGATCCAAGTAAAACAAAAATAGAGTAATAATTTCCTCACAAGCTTTCTAAATATATATATACTTTTTATCAGGCATGGGAGTGGTTTATTGTGCTGTAAAACAAAGTGTTATTGGTACACATGTTAAATTCACATCCCTTCCCCCATCAGTGTGACATTCGAGCTGGACTTGACTATGGCTCCTAGTTTGCAGTCATCTGTATCTCCATATATATTAAAGAAGTCAATTCTGGGCACATTGTGGGTGCTGCGAAGAGCATTTTTGGCTAACATCAAACACTGAAACAATACTAATTTCATGAATTTTTATCATAGTTTGTCTTAGAAATAGAGTCCATTCCCATCATGGTATTAGAAACCCAAATGACGAAGAAATTAAACCTAGAGAAACCAATGTTTAAGGAATCTAGGTATTAAGAAAGCAACTTAAGCTATGCAAAAAACTAGTGTTTGTTGAAAGGATCCAGTCTAAATTAGTAATATTGCCTATGTTCCATACAGCTGTGTACTGATTTATTTTCGCAGTATAATGTTACACAGCATCAATCCACGAAGAGGTTCTCCTGTTCCATTCTCGGCTGGAGTGCCTTCTGTGTGGAGTCTGCATGTCCTCCCTGCGGTCGAGTGGCCTCTGAAAGACATGCGTGAATGGGCGTGCCTTCACTGAACATTGGGCGTCGGGCTGGCAACTTGGCACCATAAAAATCGACTGCCAATCATTAGCAGACCAGGGTTCCACTGTGGCGACCCCTAACCGGGAAAAGCCGAAAAGACAAAATGTTACACAGCATCAAACGTGGTACAGCTACAAAAAAACTGCTTAAGTCTGACAAAAGAGGTCATCATTTTGTCCCACACACTGCACAGAATTCTTAGAAAAGGAAGTCTGCAAATTGCAGAAACTGCCAAGCAGGGACAGTGCTTTCGATATACATATGAATACCTACAGTAATAGAATTTTGATGATGGAAACTCAGTGCAGGGGAGCCTTTCAGCAGAACAGGAGAGACCATAAAGTTGTTTACTGAATCTGCAAACAGTTTATGTAATTTGTTAATTATAGAAATCACTGTGTTTGTTTACTGCCAGTAAGATGACACTGCAGTGGACTAAAGCATGCTGGTTATAGTAAGAAAATGCTGATTAATGCTAGTTCTGTATGACAAAGGGTGTATCTGATGTGTTTATATATGCATGTCGCCAAAGGAATAAATGGTCATATTAAAATAAACAAGCGTGGCTACAGAATGATTCTAAAATGCTGCAGGAGGAACATTGTGCACTATAAATGCCTGTATAAGTTAGGTGCAACAGATATAGTAATGCAAATTTATACCGCAAGATGTGTAATGTTAGTGATAAAACATGGCTTCCTTCCCATTTACTTCAGTTAAGTGCAGGGAAAATACCTCCGTAGTTTTTATTATGTTACTAATCCACAAACTGCATTTTAAACATGGATTTCTGATGCCTGTCAGAAACCTGTAAATTCAGACATCACTCTACAAGTAAGGAAAGAGGATTCCGAAGCCCAATGTATTGGGTGACAGAAGTGAATATATATTGCTGACATAATCCTGGAAAGGTCTACCCTCAAAAAAAGTTGCTGCTATGTAGTCCAAAAGATACAGCATCATTAACATTTTTTTGCATTATGTTGTTTAATGCAAATGAAACCCAGCACTTATATGAGTAAAGCTCATCCCTAACCTTCTCAACTGAAACATACAGTATGAAGTAAAGCTATCTGACTGAATCTGTGTCATTTTTTTGCTAGGAAAACCCATGATGGTATTTATATTTATTTTGTTGACCAGATTAGTAGCTTCTTTTCAGTGGAAATTCAAGGTGGTATTTATACTACAAGGGGAAATTTGGCTAGAGCATCGGGGAACTTCCCCAACTTTCCACTAGCATCTCATGGGATCTTTAACATCCAGCTAAACTACCACCAACTCAAGAGGATGGTGCCTCAGTTTAATGTCTCATCTGAAGGATAACACACTCAGGAGTGCAGCACTCCCCTTATACTGCACAGCAGTCTCAGCAATCAATCCACCTGGTGTGGGAATTGAACCCACAGCCTTCTGAACCAAAAGTGGGTGTGATGCTTGTTGTGCCACTTGCACTGTTGTGTTTGTATTGTCTACTGGCAATTTGGAATAATACCAGAAACTTTTCTATGCTCATTGCCAACGCATACTAGGAAAGTTTATATCCCCCCATGAAACACACTAGGTTAGTCACATGGGGTCTTCCCCTCATGCAGATAATGGCACCTAATTATACTGTCACTAATGGAACAAGAATCCAAAAATCTCATTTGCAGAGGGAACCCACAGTCCTAATCAGTAGACATAAAAAGAAAGTGCACTACTTGATTAGTCACTCACAAGCCTTTGCCCTTAAAAGCATGCCTATGTGAACTGGTTGTGTTCTACTCAGTCGTCTCTTTGTATTTACAAGGTTAAAGTATCTAGTCAAATGCCTGCACACGTGTGTATCCCCGGGATGCTTGTCTGTGTGTGAGAGAGAGAGATTAATGCTGCTCCAGATTTTAAATTCTATGCAGTGCCTGTTTTACATGAATACTGAGCAGCATTTGCCCAAAGTTAAAAAACAGCACATCTGTTACTGATGTACTTCTGGACCAAATATTGAGTACATTCCTAACACAGAAATCTCAGGAGTCACAATAGACACAAACACATGCAAACAATTAGAAAGTGTTTTGTCTGTAGAGGGGAAAGGACAGTTGTATGTCCAAATAATACAATCATTGCTATAGGAATTCATAGTATAAATGTGGATTAGCTGAAAATGGATATTAGCTCCCCAGACTGACCTTTTTTAACTCATTACATCCCAGTGATGCCTCCAGGTACATCTCCAGTTAACTCCTACTGACGCCTCTAGGTGTCAAATAGTGCTTGTTCATATTTGCATCAATACTTCCAAAACCATACTATGTACAAGGTTTTAAAATATTTCATCTTAAAGTTTACATAATGGCAAACAACTGCATTAATATTTGACCTCTGTCTAGTGCAGGTAAACAGATATTAACTGTTGTTTTTATGATAATTTATATAGATATAATTTTCACATTTTGCTAAATATCTCAACAACCACGTAACACAGACAGAACTCCTTAGCCTCTTACGAAAGGTCTCAGCTAGGTGAATAAAATGCCGCTGACAGTACGTGTGTAACTTAAGTGGTTGCTGAGATATTGTAAGTTGTTTACAAAATATTACAGACGTTAATAGTTACTGTGTTTACTGTGACTTATAAAATTCGGTTTAAGACCTAGAACCTAAATAATTCTAACCACTATAAAAATAGTTTGTGCTGAAGAGTTTGCCATTAATACTTCTTTCATAACCCCCATGGTTCCAGAGATATGAACATTTGTTTGAAATGTGAAGACATAATTTCATTCTGTCAAAAGGCTGAGGCTCTGCCCATTGGAAGTTGCAGTGCAAACTTCCTGAGCCCCACTGGAGTGAATGAGTGTCAGACATTCAAAGAGGTAGAGTACACAGCCGCTGTCTCAAACTGAAGCTACTAGCAAGAACCCGGCTATGAAAGAGAATGTATCTGTACACCTTACTTTGTTCTTTCCTGGAGCTCAGGAAGTGGCAAACACCAATAGTGTGCCAACATATGTTCTTGGGAAATGCAAAATCCTTGAAAGCCAAAAGCAGCCCATTGGAACATATAATAAAGCAAACTCTCTGGTGACATTCTGCTAGACTTTACTGTTAAAGTCATACTTTTTTAAAGAGATTTGAAATTAGAAGGGGATTTGGTCTAAACTGAGCAAATTAATCTGTCTTCTGTTTTGTAGATGTAAGTGTCCCATTGAGAAGGTGTGAGCTGGGTTTTATTTATCACTAAAGTCACAGCTGCAGTGTGTGACCTCAAGACCAATGCTTCTGGCATTCATTTCTTACCTAATGTTACATTAAAATATGCCTTTTTATAGCTTAAATGAATAGTTGACAAACATGGGTATACATATACACTACTACTACTTTAAATATGTGGTGTTTTAAATTAAGTACTTTTCATATTTTTTTGTTACCAAGCTCATAAATTAATGTTTCAGGTACTTGTTATGATGTATTGGGATACTTGATGTTTCATGTTCTATTAAATCAATTTTTAGAATTTTTTTCCCGTTTCAAGGCTGAGACTAAATTTAGGTAATCTTATTTTTCATGAATGACTATATTAGGTGTAAATTCCAGTTCTGATGAACTGCATAAACTTAAAAATTAATGTTAGCTTGAAAGGATAATAAAAACAATGTCCCAAGTGGATGGGAACCTGCAGGAATAAGGCACAATGGAATCTCTGCCAGTATTACTTTAATTTGTAATCTAAACTATTTCCATATGCAAAACAAGTTGCACAGATGGGGTGGTAGCATTACACTTATCCAACAGTTGCCTTCTTTTGCTTGTTTTTAACATTTGTTTGAGCCACTCTTCCATCCATCCATATTCAATCCCTTATCTCATTTTGCACATGGGGTCGGGGTATCACTTAATTGTGATAGTCATCTCGAGCCAAGGTTTACACTGACTGGTGGCTAGCCTTGTTGTGGTTGTTCATCCATACCACTCACTCACACCTACAATCAATTTAGTGTGTCCAATCCACCTACTGCGTGTCTTTGGAATGTGGGAGGAAACTGGAGCACCCAGAGGAAACCCACACAAATGCAAAGCGGACATGCAGATTCCGCTTAGAAGGCACTCCAGCTGAGAATCGAAATGGAGTATTTCTTGCTGTGAGGTGACAACACTAACCACTGTGGCCGGTTTGAACCACTGTTGTTTTACTTAAATCTAGTCTTCATGTTATTTGGCTATAAAGACTGCAGTATTTTTAGTTTAGCTAACTCTTAGTGCTAGGTAGCTTCATATCAAGGGAGTTAAAGGTTAAGCTTTCACATTCTAAAACAAAATTTCACATGAATCTGTCATGAATAATGTGGAATGCTGCATGTATTTTAAGGGAAAGGCTTAAAACCACTATGGCACTACTATAAACCTGCAAATATGACAAATCACCCTAGTGAAACCATGTATGTTTAGGCAAAAACAGCAGACCTATACATTAGAAGTACTGGTTGGGCTACACTAAAGCACACCAAGGCAGATGCTCTGGCTGTAAAATACCACAGTAAAATGCCACTGTTGCCCTCTTCATTTTACTTGTTCATTGGCACATTTAAAACACAAGTGACCAGTAAACCTTGGAAAAAAAACAATTGTTTGGACAAGTTTTCCCCAGACTGAAGTGTCAGAGCCATTCAATTCTTCATACTCTAATTGTCTGGCTGCCCTTTAAAAGGAAGCATGTCCCCATAACAGTGTGCATACCCCTCCTGCACTATTACATAGAAATGCAAGTGTGTTGACAACTTGTGACATTTAAACTCCCTGTGCCAGATAGAACCACGGCCCCACACTAATCTGCTTTATATTTCATAAACGACTTTCCATAGATGAAACAAACACCTTTTTTTGTTTTGTCATTGTTAATTTGTTGTATGCTTCCCATAATGAACTATTTACAGAATTTTTTATAATAAAAGGTCCATTTTTAACAGATTTAGAGCTGCCTGGAAAAATACTGTGCATGCCTGTTTTATATGGCCTAGAATAATGTGTGTGCATGTTTTATATGGCCTTTACGCAAGCAGTAGGGGGAGGGGGAGGTACCTGGTCGTATGTATAGCCTACGTCCTTTACCTCAGTCCAATGCTACTCATGGGGCAGCTAGTTTGGATGGTGAGCAGCATAAACACATTTAGTTAGAACTATTTAGGTCTACTTTACATTATTACAGCACCCAGGACTATCACTGCTCAAAGAACTCTGGTTTGGGTGCTAGGCAGCCTCTCTGGATAGGTTAGCTGTAGATTGTACTAAAGCACTCATCCCTCATCCAGTTTCAAAAACCCACCACTCTTTTCCTTTGCTGCAACCATGGATAGGCACTTTCCTACTACCTCTGCATCTACCTTGGTGGATATGAACATCCTGAGGTAATGTAAGAATTACCTAAGGTACACTGAAAACCACTTAATTCTCAGACAGACAAATACAGTATTTAAGAGATGTAGTTACACATTGCCATTGGAGGCCAGACTGTCGCATACAGATACAAAAAGCAACAAATAGGTTGTCAGTGACATACACACACACCAATCACCGCACCCACAAAGGCCCAGACACACGGACCCACATATGCAGAGGCGCTCACATGTAACTTACCCAAACCTCAAAGGCCTCTCAAGTGCAGTCCTTGGAACTCCACACGCACTCAAACGACAATTTTCATCACAACAAATAAAGCCACATCTCAATGTGTCTCCGCTACCAAGCACATAAGGCGAAACACCCCACAACCCAATATTTTGGTCATAGGAGACCCCGTTATGAGACACACTAATATACCTCTTACCAAGCTGGATAAAGAAAAGGTTACAGTTAGTTGCCTGTCAGGGGCCAGGATCTGCCAGATCCTGCATGCACTCAGGTCACTTACCCCTATGTACCAGTATGACTCAGTCACAGTCCATGTTGGTTTGAATGACCAGAGATGCACCTCCTTGCAATATATGAACAGAGACATGATTGAGCTCTCAGAATGTGTGTCACAAGCAGGTATGAGCCTAGCACTTGAGCAGCATTCTGCCATCTCCAAGGATGATACCACAATACTAAAAGAAAATAATTGACTAACAACTGTCTTAGCTACTGGTGTCATTTTAAAGGGGTCCAACATGTGTCAGCCTAGGAGGACATGATTGACAGGCCACACTGCTTTACCAGGGATGGTCTTCACTTGTCATTGGATATAAGCCAAAATATTATCCACCCCTGTACTGCCTTTTTTTGGCATTGCCAAACCGAGGATCCACCATACCATAAGTGACTCAGGACAAGCTAAAGGTGTTACTGCTCGATGCTAGGAGTCTCAACAAGAAACTACATTCCCTGAAAGCTCTCCTCACCCTAGAAAATGCTGCTGTCTTTGCAGTTAATGAAACTTGGTTCAAAACCACAGAAAGCACTCCAGCAGTGCATGGCTATAATGCTTTTCACACATTCTAATCATCCACTAAACATGAAAGGTCAAAAGGTAGAGATGTATCCATCTACATAAAGGATAAGCACACCACAAGGCTGATCAGACAATATGACATGCTGGAGCTACTTCAAGTCCAATAAACTATGGAAAAAATCCATTGCCACATTTTTGCTAGCTACAGGTCTCCCACCATGAACCAGGAAATCCATACATCATACCTGAAGTTACTACAATCACTCACCATCCAGCCCAATACAATTCTCATGGGAGATTTTAACTATTTCTCCATTAACTGGGAGGCTTACATGGCCACGATCATGCAGTCCCAAAGACTTCTTAACTTTGTAAACTGAAATGCTCTGGATCAGCTAGTCTCCACCCCACTAGGAGTACAAATATCCTAGATTTGGCATCCCAGCCAAGAATTGAACCGGAGAGCCTTTTGCTGTGAGGTGACAATGATAACTACTGTACCACTGCGCCACCCATATGGTGAATCCAGATCCAGCAAGTTGCCAATTACTAATGATGTGCCACAGGGCTCAGTACTGGGATCATTCTTGTTTGGAATATACTTCTCTGAAGTCAAGGCTAATATGGAAAGCCATTAGATGACAAAGTTTGCAAGCTGGGAGCAATCCCTGAATTCCTCATTGATGAAGATATCCCTCAGGAGGGTCTAAAATCAGACAAATTATTGGTGCCAGAGCCATAGCCTAAAACTAAATGCAGGAAAAATGCATTATCATACCCTTTGGGAAGGCAATGGCCCATGCAAATTACAACATTAATAGCACACACCTAAGATTAAACTCAGAGGTGAGAGATCTAAGAACATAGATAGTAGCCTGAACTTTGACCACCATGTGTTCACAGTGGTGAGGAAGTCATTCTATGTGGCATAGCTTATTAAGTAAAAGTATGTCATCCAGATCCAAGGAAGTTGTAAATGGCTCTCAACAAACCAATAATCGAGTACAATGCACCTTTGCCCATGTACTTGACTAGACACTTACAACAGCTGGAGCGACCCCAGAGGTTCCTCACAAAGAAAATAAAAGGTGTTAAAATGTCTTAGACACATAGACCAAAAGCCCTATCCCTTTACTCTCTGTCTCCTACTGAACATTAAGGGGTGACCTGTGCCTAACCTACAAGGACACTCACAAATCCAGCACTGATGGGGCTGCTACAAACAGCATAAGAGTCACCCAATTTAGGGATCTAAAACTAGTCAGTGACTCAAAACATGCTGGATAGACAGATATGTTTTCATAGAGATTACCCCTATTCACATTAAACAGAGCCCTTCACTGGCCCTCTTCTAATGCAGTTTGGATCAATGGATGGGGAATCACAAATTCACACCTGAGGTTGCCCCTGTATCTCTTATGGATAGGGCAATCTGTAAAATACTCAAAGCATATGCACAAACCTATGCCATCTTCTTGCCCTTAGGTTCACATATTGAGTAAAATTGGGTTATATTGGCTAGGCTTGTAAGCTGTTAGCCTAGTAATCTCCTATGAACCAATGAAGTCGTGAAAAGGGAAGTGTGGGAGCTTAAAAGACTAAGAAAGCAAATGTGCAGGACTTTGTTCCTATCAATTGTTTATTTTGGTACAGCTATCTCTTGCTGGATGGTTTGGTGATAGATTCTGTTCCACTTGTGCTTTGGGTAGCCGGGACCAACAAATTAAATGCTTAACTTGAATCTGTAAGTGCATGTGTGCATTTTATAAAAAAATTGTGTACTCAGGCAGACTTGAAGTTACTGCTTCTTTAAAGTATGTCAGTTCCCATCCAGTCAGTTCATAACGAATTCTCATTCTTTTTAACCACAAAACCTTTGAACCCCACCCCAAAAAAAAATTAGTTAAACCCTAAACTGTAACATAAGTGTAGCAACAGTTGTACAACACAGTGCAGCAAAAGTTATAACAGACAAGATAATACACACTTTTTCAATTGGTACAATTCTGTTTTATTAGGTTTGTTCCCTTAAACGAGCAGCATCAACTGTTGGTCCCCAATACCCATTAATCTTCCTTCCATTGATCCCAACACATACTTGCCTTGTTAACCCAAACCTGTTGCAAGTAAATCTACCTTAAGTCAGGGTAATCACTTGTTTGTATATTTTGCCTTTATTTATCTATATGCATCTGACCGTCCTACTTAGCCAGTTCATCAACTAGTTCAGGATATTAAATCAGGTTTGACCTCCTTCATGATTTGTACCCACAATTATGTCTTTCTTCACCAGCATTACCATTGCAGTGTTTGTGGTTCAACAAGCACACCACCTGCTTTTAAGCCTGGAAGATCAGAAGGTTGTGGTGTTCATTTCCAACCCCATTTATTTGGACTCATTTTCCATTACTAAGTCTGCAATGCAGTATGGGAGAGGGAGGAGCTGCTGCATTCCTGAGTGTGACATCATTCAGATGAAATGTGAAACAGAATTGCCATCTGCCTGAGTTGGTGGTGGTAGCTTTGGGTTGGATGTTAAAGATCCCATGGTTCTTATCGAAAAAGAGTAGAAGAAATTCCCTGGTGCCTTGTCCACATTTCCCCTAGTCAGTATTAATAATAATACCTATTTGTTAACCAGGTGAGTCCACTAGATACACAGTCCCTTTTTAGGGGTGACCTGGGAGTTAAGTGATTGCTCAAGGAAAACAGTAGACAAAAAAGAGGCTGAGGAATTAAACCCTGTAATGACTACCATCTGGATTCTCCCCAGAAAATAGGTCACTAGCCTATTAGGACTAACTCAAGTCAACAAAATCTAACATTAAATTAACTACCCTAACAGCACGTCCCTCATGCTTTGCCTATTTCTCTAGCTCATTACAGTCCAGGAGGAATAATGCCCTAATTAACCTAATGTCCCTCTTAAACACCTTTTCTAAGAGTTTTCTCAAGTGTTTATTGTACTGACTCAATTCTTCACACTCCCAAAATGCAAGATTCTTTTATTCACTACATCCATACCACATTTACAATCACAGTGTACCAAAGGAAATGTGCTTCAAATTAGCTGGGGTGTAAAATACCAATGGAATCATTCCCAGGCAAAGATGTTACAATGTTACAGAATTCAAATTCAGAGCCTGTTAAGGCCTTTGAGGATCTAGGATCAAAAGACTGATCACTCTAACTTGTCCAAACCTCGTTTTAATCAAGATATTGTTTTCAGGCACCTAATTTTTATCAGTAGAGAGTTTCACCAACTAACAGTCTTGAAATGAAAGCTATTTTTGTTTAAATTCTTGTTACAATTTCCAGTGTCAGCCAGACGTTTATTATTCTACATGTCCACAAAATGTTGTATTTTAGCAGTACCCACACTAACACCATTCCATTACTTTCAGAAGAAAAAACTTATGAATTACAATTGTATCCCCCCTAAATAACCTATATTTAACTGAAAATAGGGATGACTTTAACTGACACTGATAGCTAACACCTAGCACTCCTTAAACCTCTTAAGTGGTAAGTAAAAGACCTTTGTATCCTCTCAAGATGTTCAATTTGAGCAATATTATATATGTATGGATCCACCATATTCAATAAGAAGTCGTATTAATGTCTTAATCAATGGCAACACATCCATTCTTAAAAATAACACAATACAAATCATCACCACTAAAAGATAAGTGTACTTCAGCCATTGAACCATCATTTTCTGTTACTAGCTAAAGAACTTCAATATGTTACTAAATTATCATTCCATTTTATATTATAATTCAGTGAATCCACTGTATGCCAGGATAACCTTTTCTTGGGTCTATATCATAATGATGAAGGTACAGAATCTGGAGTACCTGTTCATCGACACAAGTGTCGAATGTCCTTTTAAGTGAATGGCCACATCAATTTCTTTCCAAAGGAAAGAAATTGATAGGCCAACTACGCATGACACAATTTAACAAACACTATGATGTGGGGGGCTTCACCCCCCCACACACCCCCTAAATACATTAACTCCAGGATCGCACTACTGCGGGGAAATGGGTAGATTTAAAACAATGGCCAACCAATTTCTTTCCCTTGGAAAGAAATCAATGATGTGGCCATTCGCTGAAAAGGACGTTCAGCACTTATGTGTCGATGAACAGGTACTTGAGATTATGTACCTTCGCCGTCATGATATAGACCCATTTTCTCAAACTCTTGTCGGGCCTTTTTTAATTTTATCTTATAAATTGTACTAATATATTTATACCTTTCCACATTACTCCTACAAGGGCCTTTTTCTAAACTTCTGTCAACATAGTCTCCTACTTCTATTAACCCTTTCCAAATTCATAGGTCCAACAAGGAGTTTTATATGATTTATCCTTTACAGACACTAATGGAACGTGATAATTACATGACATAAATGCATAACATTTCCTCCATCCACTGACAATATCTAAACCTACTGTACTTTGCGGTGTATTTACTTACGAAGGCCTCCCAATTAAAGGAAGCTTCCAATCATTTCTCCCAATCCTCCTCATTTCTCTGCTTGCCCATCTTATCGATCCAGAATAATTTACATGTTCTACTTATTAAACGTTTAGATTACAAGTTCACTCAGCGGCCTGATTCTTCTCCTTTTTTACTGTCTGCATTTTATTAAATGTTGTTACTTGTCTTCCAAATCTAAATCTGTTGCTTCCCATTTTGCTAACTTAAACACAAATATGCTTTCCCTGGAACTGCTTTCCCATATTGCCCAAATGAAACCTCTCTCCATTCAGATGGTAACCCTACCTGAGTTTCTGCAAAGTGCTTCCATTTAGCTTTGAAGGCCTCTGAAACAAATACAGTAATCCCACCTATGTTGTCTTGAAGTACTGTTGCGTATGACAAGATCCCAAGAAAGCCAATTTAGACAGTCCTGCAATAGTTCAAAGTCCCAGAAACAATGGTAGATTTAGTGCAGGCTATGTACAAGGACCCAATGACACAAGTACAAAGTGTGTGACTCTCAGAGGGGTTTCCAGTGAGAGTAGGGAGGTGTGCATCACAGCTCAGCTCTGAGTTCACTGCCATTCATACATACTGGTGATGGACTACATTAGAAATCAGGCCAGAGGGGACATAGCAACAAAGCTGATCAATGCAAATTATGTGGTATTATGGGCAGACTCTGAACAAGAACTTCATAAAAAAACAGGAGAATGGAATGCAAAACTGAAGGCATATGGTATGAAATTAAGCACAGACAATTCAGGTGACATGGCAGCAAATGGGAAAAATTAGAAGAAGCTGAAAACTGAGACAGATAGGAAAATAGTGAAACAGGTCATCAGCTTCAAGCAGCCACCTCTGCTCATTTGGGGCACAGGTTGAGGACAATAGAAGTCTGAATGAGGAGATCAAAGCTAAAATCAAAGGGGCTGCAGCCAACTAGCACATAATTTCAGGGATAATGTGTGAAAGAAAAATGCCACAGAAGCTGAAAAGTAAGGTGCACAAAACAGTGTTGCAATTAGTACTACTATATGGTACAACACTTGGACAGTGAAGGCAGAACAAATGAGAAAGCTAGAAGAGATGAAGTACCTCAGATGGATGGTAGGATGCACACTAGGGGACAGACGAAGAAATGAGGACTTCAGAGCAGAAGCTAAAGTAGCTCCAGTTGCAGAGAAGGTCAAAGGGAACAAATTACGTTGGTTTGGGTACACATGCAAAAAAGCAGAAGACAGTCTGCTGAAAAAGATATGAGAGATATAAGGAGAAGGAGGAAATGAGTGTGTCCAGCAAAGAAAACAGACATGGAGGAGCTCTCCGATCTTGTATCCCAGGCAGGTATGACCCTAACCCTGAGTAGCATCCTGCCATCACCCAGAATGATACCACAGTACAAGGACAAAATGATTGACTTCAACAATTGGCTAAGCTTCTGGTGTCATTCTAAGGGGATCCAGTATTTGTCTGCCTAGGACGACATGATCGACAGTCCACGATGTTTTGCCAGAGATGGCCTGCACCTGTTGCCCTTAGGATTCCGGATACTGGCTAAGGCTCTTGCCACCCCTATAGCGCCTTTTTTAGGCAAGGTTCAAATGACAAATTCACCGCAATAACAGGTACAAGCAAGCAAAATATGAGGGTAATGCTACTCAATGCTAGAAGTCTAAACCTCAAAATGCACTCACTCGAGGCACTCCTTAAAATGGAGAACATTGACATCTGTGCAGTGACAGAGACCTGGTTCAAAGCTCCAGAGAGCACCCCTGCATTACCAAACTTCAATTCATACCACACCTTTCGGCCACCTAACACAGAAAGAAGCACTAAAGGCGGAGGCGTGTCCATATTCATTAAGGATATCCACTCCTCCAGGCTAGTTGCACAGCATAATGCATCCAAGATTATCCAAGTGCAACTAACTCTGGGCAAGACCGCAATCCAAATTGTAGCTTGCTACAGACCCCCCACCATGCCCCAGGATTCATACTCCTCATTTCTTGATACACTGGAAAGTATTAGGGTACAACCCAACACCCTAATAATGGGCGATTTCAACTACCCCACCATTAACTGGGAAAACTACTCATGTACCAACTCTTTTACTCAACGTTTTCTAGAATTCATAAATTCCAACACCTTGGATCAACTTATTCACACCCCCATCAGGGGCAGCAATATCCTAGATCTGGTCATTACCAACATGGGAAACCGGTGTTCCACACCAGAGGTCAATTCCTCGTTGGTCAGATCCGACCACAAGCTAATCAGCCTAGACATCCACATCCCACCCCCACCCCCAATTAGGGAAACCATCGTAAAAAACTTCTCCAAAGCCAACTTCACACTTCTTAAGACAGAATTGGCAAACTTTATGACACCCATGCAGACGGACAATAGAGGTATGACTGCCGAATCCTACACAAATGCACTTTATAAGCACTTACACGAGTGCATGGATCATGCTATCCCTAATAGAACCAAGATGTTATCCTCCAAAAAAAGGAAGCCAATCTGGTGGTCCTCTGCCATAAACAAACTCTACAACAGAAGAAAGAAACTGTTGCAAAAAAAGAGTAAAATCCTATGACTAGAGGAACTCCCTAGTCAACCTCAGTAAGAAGCTGAGATCCCTCATAAAATCCTCCAAAGCTAGTTACGAAAACAAAATTGCCACTGACTCTAAGGACAACCACAAAGCATTCTATAGCTATGTCAAGAATCTAAATGGGAACACACAGATCTGCTCTGAGTTACAGCACAATGGCACTAAATATACAGAACCAACTGATATTGCCAACATCCTAGCAGATAGGTAAGGTGCTAACTTTACCCCCCTCTCACCCCCTAGAGGGCCCATCTCTATACCGGAAGAATGCAAAGTTCCTATAATCAAGGCTGCACAGGTAAAAAAAACACTCTCCAAAGCCAAGAACACAGCATCCATGGGACCTGACAATATCCCTGGCTGCGTTCTACATGAACAACAGAATGAACTGGCACCCTACCCAAGTACCATGTTCAATCATAGCCTCACCTCAGGCTTTGTACCCACTGAATGGCACACCTCGACGGTTATCCCACTCCACAAAGGGGGAGCCACGATGGATCCCGGGAACTACCACCCCATTAGCCTGACAAGCCTGGTCTGCAAGGCCATCATTGTGGAACTCATAAACAAAGACATTGGTACTCTCCAAACTCTGGACCCTACCCAGTTTGGATTTGTAAAAGGCAGATCATGTCTCCTAAACCTGATTGACTTCTTTGAAGCAGTCACCAAACCATAGATGAGGGTAAAATGGTTCACACAGCTTATCTAGATCTCGCCAAGGCTTTCGACACCATCCCCCACTCTGGAATTATAGATAAGCTCACTAAACTAGGTATAAATCCCTATGTCACAAGATGGGTTGCCAACTGACTCACGGACAGAACCCACACTGTGAAAGTAGCGGATTCCAAATCCGACATCAGACCGGTGACAAGTGGAGTACCACAGGGTTCAGTCCTGGGTTCTCTCCTGTTTGGTATCTACTTCTCTGAAGTGCAGGCCAACACAGAACGTCTTTGGCTAACAAAGTTTGCAGATGAATGCAAACTAGGAGCCATAATCGAAACTCCTAACAATGTGGACAAACTACAAAAGGGCCTCACTGAGTCAGATACCTGGTGTCAAAGCCATGGCCTGAAGCTCAATGCCAAAAAGTGTATTGTCATCCCCTTTGGTAAAAACTCTGTACCCATGAACTACCACATAGCTGGTAGTCTACTTAATGCCGAAAATGTGATGAGACCTTGGGACACAGGTGGACAGTAGTCTCTCCTTTGATAATCACATCGCCACAGTGGTCAGGAAATCCTTCTACGTGGCTCATCTCATCACACAAGGATTCTCATCCAGAAAAAAAGAGGTCATTGTTCCCCTCTACTCATCACTCATTAGACCCATTATAGAGTACAACGCCCCTTTTTTTATGTACCTCACAAGACATCTACAACAACTGGAAAGACCACAGAAATACCTCACAAAAAGGATTACTAGCCTCAAACAGATGCCCTATGCAGACCGTCTCAAAAAACTACAGCTTTACTCCATCGCATATCGCCTACTCAGGGGCGATCTCTGCCTAACATACAAAGCTATGTCAAACCCAGAGCTGTTGGACATGCTCCACTTAAAGAAATCCCAATCCCTCCGAGCTACACGCTCTAGGGACCTAAACCTTGTCACCATAATAAACAGAACAAGCTGGAGGGATAGATTCCTGCACCAGAGATTTCCCATACTCTGGAACAGACTACCTATCTATGTCAAACAGAGCTCCTCATTAGCACTCCAAGAAAAATCTTGATGATTGGATGGGAAATGGGAAATTCACCCTGGGGATCACTTCTGTGGCTCTGCTCGACAGGGGCAAAGGAAAATAATTTTTTTGGGTGGCGAAAGCCAGGGTACATTTTTTGGCTAGGCTTGTATTAAGTATTATATTAAGGGCCGATAGCCTAGTATCTACCTATGAACCTATGAATGGACTGTGTGACAGAAGACCCACTACAGTCAGGCATGACAGCAGCACTGAACAGAGAAAGATGGCAACAGTAGATGTGTCAACCCGACCCCATGTAGAAAAATGGCAGAAAGGGGAGGTTAATGACAATGATGATGTCTGAGAGTCAGCTGTGAGCTTACCAGGGTAGTGGACACCCTTCTCAGCAATCACTGCCAAGAAAACAGCATGGAAGATTGGAAAGGAGAGTGCTACCTGGGGAAAAGTAAAACCAGAGACCCTTCACTATCAGTCTCCAGGGCCTGCTTCTTCCAAGCAGAACAGACATACCCCAGTTCAGCAAGTGGTGATATTTGGACCCCCCCAAACTTACTTGGTAGTTGGTGAAAGCTGTTTTTTATTTACTTATTTAAGGTGGGCAGATCAGAAGGGTCCTTTTTCAGTTAAAAGCAAAACAATCAGAATAACGTAATTAAAATAATTAGCAGAATTTGCATTAAAAAATGTACATAGTGCAAAATGGTGGATAACTGCTGCACTTGTACAAGTATTGCAAGTTGCCGATACAACAGAGTACACTATCTTATGTTTCACACTTTGCTGCTACCTGAAAGCTGTCATGAGTTCAGTCTATTACTACTTAAAGAAGAGTTCCAAATGATTTCCCTATAGGTGGGTCAAGGATGAAGCAGGTTATAGCTGAACATGGCGGGTTAAAAGCAATGGTTACATAACCTTTGCAAGATAACTGCTTGTGTTAGACCACTGTGCACTTTGGTTAGGAGCTTTTCCATTCACCTTTTTCTGTGAAAATGGAACTATATACAAATGGATGTGTACAGGGAATTATATACATATTTGGGTGTAGAGGGAATTGTATACATATCTGGGTGTAGAGGACACATCAATATATGCCTGCAAACATATTTTACGTCAATTGAGTTCTCAGTCTGTTGTAAAAAAAAATGTGTGTTTTCAACTGATCTTACATAAGAAAAGTGCTCACAGCGGTACTTGTGTATTATCACAACCACATTTGAAGTATGTCTTCACAGGCCAATTTCAGCATGAACAGTACATGTTCTGGTCCCAAAGCATTCAAATCTATATTATAAAACATTTCAATATAAATATTACAAGCGAAACAGTGAAAAAGTGTTTTGCTGAAATGCTACAACGGATGTCTATCGGAATTTCCATGGGGACAAACAGCCCAAAGGGTCATGGTGTGTGCAATCGTAACTACCACAAAAAAAAGCCGAGGGGCACTTCCTGAAACGGAGTGACTTGGCTGAAGGAGTTTCATTTATACATGTGCACTTACAGGATTTGGAAATCTTGAAGTAGTTCACTTACAAAGTGAACAAAAGAACATGTTTTGTATCAGCATGCATTACTTGAAGAGCAATAATTACCTGCAAAATCATGGAGCGACGACACATATGACAGGCCGCCACTTGTCTGAAAAAAAGCAAGTCATTTGTCACATTGTGGAGGCTTGGCTCAAGGAGTTTCAGTTATGTATGTGCACTTAAAATGAAAGGACGACGTCTAAATATTACAGTACTTCACTTACAAAGTGAACAGAGCGCGTCTGGTTTCTGCATGCATTCTCCAAAGAGCAATGATTACCTGCAAAATTCCAGAGACTTGAAATATATGACAGGCGGTGCCTACTTTACTTTTCTGAAGAGAACATGTAATTTCTCACATGTACATGTCAACTTGATTTCCCAAACCATGGTGACCTATATATATCACACATTCCGACAGGAGAAGGGCTTGGTAATGAGCCGTTTCTCCTGTTCGGAATGTGGTTGCGATGATACGCAAGTACCCTCACAGCTATGTAGGGGTAGAAGCCACCTATGGGACATATTTGGACTGAGGTGGTTTTAGCTCACACCTAACCCTTATTGCTTTTTTCCGTTTTACCAAGTAGGAAAATATCCTACTGATCTCTGTACTTGGTACCTTCCAAAGCCATCATGCTTCAAGCTGTAAGGTTGGCTTCAAGCTTTTTGCATCTACTCCTTTTTTATAAATGGGTTAAACTGTTGTCCCCCATGACATGCATTGATGTTGTACTCCTCCTCCAGGCAGTAAAGATATTGCAGGAGCTGATCATGAATACAGGAACACTAAGAAGACTTATGTTTCTTAGTTATCAAACACAGAAACGTTTCTACAACTAATGTTAAGTTAAAGATCTGAACTATGCAAGCAGGTGGAAGAGACATGGAACTGACAAGATTTAGCACTGTTGCATGTCATGACAAGTGCTGATGGGTGAAGTACACATATGAATGCAACAGGTAAAAAATATTAGACTTTGTGATGAAAGGAGGTCTTCAGAAGAAGAAATAGTAGTGGAAGATTTTTGCTTGGTTTTCTTGTTTCTTGACTGTGGAAAGAAAATTACAATCAGTGTGTGGATTTACTGAGCCAATGAGATCACTTCATAACATGAAGGATAGGAGTGCCCGCAGGGTCACTCTTTCTGGGTGGACAATTGTATCTGGCTGGCTTTTCTATGGAGAATTGTTAAATCCAACTGAGAAAAAATGTGGTTATAACCACTGGAAGTGCAAGCAGTGGGCATTTCTTTCTAGGAAGCTTATCACTGGGGGCCCATAGAGACCTGGACAGCAAGGATATAAGTGTACAGACAAAAAAAATAAATAAATAAACACATGACTTATAAATGTAGTTCAGGAACCCAGCAGTCACTTCTGCTCATCTGCCATGGATAAATCCCTTCTCTATTTGGCAAGGTAAGTTTTTCTTGTTGAATGGCTTTAGGGCTCCTTTGCTTCACTTCAGATGAAATAATAATCTGTTAGGAATCAGGCATGGGATAAAGACAAAGTCTTTAAAGTTGGAATTTAATACTTCTCCCTGTTGTTGCAATAGCAATGCTTAGAAATGATGTAGGTATACTGTAGGACAAGATAATATGTGAAGAGAGAGAAGGTGGACCACAGCCATCTTGGTTATACTGAAACTATAAGAAATAAGCTAGTTACATATGTCCTGGTCTCAAACAGTATTGTTTGATTTACAGGGAACAGAGGAAAGGCATAAATTAGTTTCTGAGTTCATAGGAAAAAAGGCATCTGTCTTAGACTTGAGGATGCAGGCAACAAGAACAAAATTAAAGTTTTATGAGCACCGTCTCTATAAGCAAACATATCATACATTACTGTGTTCTCTACAGGCATGTATAGAACAACATGTTTACATATATAGTATAAAGGAAAAACTCCACCGCTTAGCTCAGTGTTATATTTCAACTCCAGAGAGCACCCCTGCACTACCAAGCTATAACTCATACCACACTTTTCGGCCATGTAACCTGGACTGAAACACCAAAGGCGGAAGCATGTCCATATTCATTAAGGATATCCACACCTCCAGGCTAGTTGCTCAGCATAATACATCTGAGGTTATCCGAATGCAACTAACTCTGGGCAAAACCGCAATCCAAATTTTAGCTTGCTACAGATACCCCACCATGTCCAGGATTCCCACTCCTCTTTTCTTGATGTACCGGAAAATATTAGGGTTCAACCAAACATCCTAATAATGGGCGACAAACTACCCCACCATTAACTGGGAAAACTACTTGTGTAACAAATCCTTAGCTCAACGATTTCTGGAATTCAAAACTCCAATGCCCTGGATCAACTTATCCACACCCCCCACCAGGGGTATCAATATCCTCGACCTAGTCATTACCAACATGAGTGACCGGTGTTCCACACCTGAAGTCAACTCCTCGTTGATCCGGTCCGACCATAAGCTAATCACCCTTGATATCCACATCCCGCCCCCACCCCCCATTAAGGAAACCACGGTAAAAAATTTCTCCAAAGCCAACTTCATACTTCTTAAGACAGAAGTGGTGAATTTCATGACACCCATGCAGATGGACAATACAGTTACAACTGCTGAGTCCTACACAAATGCACTCTATAAGCACTTAAACATGTGCATGGATTGTGCTATCCCAAACAGAACCAAGACGCTATCCTCCAAAAAAAGGAAGCCAATCTGGTGGTCCCCTGCCATAAACAAACTGTAAACAAAAGGAAGAAACTGTTGCAAAAGAGTAAAATCTCATGAGTGGAGGAGCTCCCTCCTGGTCAGCCTCAGTAAGAAGCTGAGATCCCTTATAAGATCCTCCAAAGCTAGCTATGAAAACAAAATCGCCACTAATTTTAAGGTCAACCACAAAGCATTCTATAGCTATGTCAATAATCTTGATGGCAACACCCAGATCTGCTCTGAGTTACAGCGCAACGGCATGAAAATTATAGAACCAACTGATATTGCCAACATGCTAGCAGATGGTTTCAGTGCTAACTTTACCCCTCCCTCACCCCCTAAAGGGCCCATATCTATACAAGAAGAATGCAGAGTCCCTGTAATCCCAACTATGCAGGTAAAAGCTGCACTCTCTAAAGTCAAAAACACAGCATTCATGGGACTGGACAACATCCCAGGCTGCGTTTTACACGAACTTCAGAACGAACTGGCTCCCCACTTAAGCACCATGTTCAATAATAGCCTCACATCAGGCTTTGTGCCCACTGAATGGTGCACAGCAACAGTTATCCCACTCCACAATGGAGGAGCCACCACTGATCCCTGGAAATATCGCTCTATTAGCCTGACGAGCCTGGTCTGCAAGGCCATGGAACGTATCATCATGGAACTATTGGTAACCTCCAAACTCTGGATCCTACCCAGTTCGGGTTTGTGAAAGGCAGATCATGCCTCCTGAACCTGATTGACTTCTTTGAGGCAGTCACCAAAGCCGTAGATGAGGGTAAGGTGGTTCACACAGCCTATCTTGACCTTGCCAAGTCTTTCAACGCCATCCCCCATTCTGGAATTATAGCTAAACTCACTAAACTAGGTATAAATCCCTACGTCACAAGATGGGTTGCCAACTGGCTCACTGACAGAACCCACACTGTAAAAGTTGCAGACTCCAAATCTGACCTCAAACCAGTGACAAGTGGAGTACCACAGGGTTTAGTCCTGGGACCTCTCCTGTTTGGTATCTACTTCTCTGAAGTACAAGCCAACACAGAAGGCCTCTGGCTAATGTAGTTCGCAGATGCCTGCAAACTAGGAGCCATAGTCAAGTCCCCAAATGATGTGGACATCCTACAGAAGGGCCTCACTGAGACAGATGCCTGGTGTCAGAGCCATGGCCTCAAGCTCAATGCCAAAAAGTGCAGTGTCATCCCCTTTGGTAAAAACTCTGTACCCATGAACTAACACATAGGCAGCAATCTACTTAACACTGAATGTGTGATAAGAGACCTTGGGACCCAGGTGGACAGTAGTCTCTCCTTTGATAGTTACATCGCCACAGTAGTCAGGAAGTCCTGTGTGGCACACCTCATCATAAAAGGGTTCTCATCCAGGAAAAGAGAGGTCATTGTTCCCCTCTACGTAGTGAGAGTAGGGTCCAGATTGAGGAGAACCTGGAGAGGTGGAGATATGCTTTAGAAAGGAGAGGAATGAAGGTCAGCAGGGCTAAAACAGAATATGTGTGTGTAAATGAGAGGGAGGGTAGAGGAATGGTGAGGATGAAGGGAGTAGAGTTGGTAAAGGTGGATGAGTTTAAGTACTTGGGATCAACAGTTCAGAGTAATGGTGAGTGTGGAAGAGAGGTGAGGAAGAGAGCATAGGCAGGGTGGAATGGGTGGAGAAGAGTGTCAAGAGTGATTTGTGACAGACCGGTACCAATAAGAGTGAAAGAGAAGGTCTACAAGAGGGTAGTGAGACCAGCTATGTTATATGGGTTGGAGACGTTAGCATTGACTTAAAGGCAGGAGTCAGAGCTGGATGTGGCAGAGTTAAAGATGTTAAGATTTGCACTGGGTATGACTAGGATGGACAGGATTAGGAATCAGTATATTAGAGGGTCAGCTCAGGTTGGACAGTTTGGAGACAAAGCAAGAGAGGCGAGATTGCATTGGTTTGGGCATGTGCTGAGGAGGGATGCTGGGTATATTGGGAAAAGGATGCTAAGGATGGAGCTGCCAGGTAAGAGGAAAAGAGGAAGGCCTAAGATAAGGTTTATGGATGTGGTGAGAGAGGACATGCAGGCGGTTGGTGTGAAAGAGCATGATGCAGAGGACAGTAAGAAATGCAAACAGATGATCCGCTGTGGCGACCCCTAACGGGAACAGCCAAAAGAAGATGATGTTCCCCTCTACTCGACACTCATTAGACCCATTATAGAGTACAACGCCCCTTTTGAAATGTACCTCATAAGACCATCTGCAAGTACCTCACAAAGAGGATTACTGGCCTCAAACAAATGCCCTAAACTAACAGTCTCAAAAAACTCCAGCTTTACTCTGTAGCATATCGCCTACTCCAAGGTGATCTCTGCCTAACATATAAAGCTATATCAAACCCAGAGCTGTTGGACATGCTACACCTAAAGAAATCCCAATCCCTCAGAGCTACACGCTCTAGGAACCTAAACCTTGTCACCACAATAAACAGTACATGCTGGAGGGATAGATTCCTGTTCCAGAGACTTCCCATACCCTGGAACAGGCTACCCATCTATGTCAAGCAAAGTTCTTCATTAGCACTCTTCAAGAAAAATCTTGAGTGGATGGGAAATAGGAAATACACCCCGGGGATCACTTCTGTGTCTCTGCTCGACAGTGGCACAGGGAAATAACTTTCTTGGGTGGCGTAAGCCAGGGAACCTTGTTGGCTAGGCTTACGTTAGGCCCTTGGACCGATAGCCTAGTACCTACCTATGAACAATACAAAAAACAAAAACACTGATGGAATATGTGTACTTTTTATATACACAGAAAAAAAAAACTCTTGGATGTATTTTGTATATGTGTTTTTATAAGTACCTAGGCATTTGAAGGCTTTTAACTGAATAATTTTTTTTTATTGATTATTCAATTCCGATGTTAATTATGGTGGTTTTATTATAAAACATGTCCTTTTTGGTTGTCATTCACTCGATTACTTCATGACTTGTGAAATAAACAGATTCATAGCACTTGTGGTTCTGGAATACTGTGAGTTTTGTTGTCATTTCTACACTTTTGGAGTGGCCAGATTTGCTGCCAAGTTTCTTTGTTTTTGGTGTGTTAATCCATTTAGAACGCAACCTGGGACATTATCAGGTCCCATACAGGCTGTGTTTTTGGCTTAGAGAGCATTTATGACTTGCTCCTTGGAGATACTAGCTGAAGAGCAGGTGGTAGGGATACTTTGGGAGACATGTGGCAGGGACAAGGGGAGAAGTTTTCACTGAACCTGTCAACTAGCAGGTTGGCTATTTCTGTGGGTTCAGTATATGTGGTGCCACTAACCACCAGTTCTACGCAGATCTAGATATTTCCTTCAAGGTTTCTAACGTAGATAAAGAAGGCTTTATGGTTATCCTTAGCGAAGGAGGCTAATTTGGATTCATAGTTAGCTTTAGAATGCCTTAGGAAGTGTCTTGCTTGCTTGTTTAAACAGAGGAGGGAATGCTTCCAGTTCAGAGTGCGTTCCTTCCTGCACTCAGACAGCAATTTCTTTCTCTTGTATAACCTGTTAATGGCGGATGTCCACCAGGTAGGCATGTTCATTCTTACGGATCTTGCTTTGATCCTATCAGGTACGGCCGAGTCCATACATTTGTTTAGATAAAGAAGAGATGATTACTTATTTATTGAGTTTGAGATTGTGCTTTCACTACTCAGATATCCAAGAAGCAATAAACATGAATTTATCGCCAACTAGTCACTATAGCTGCAGTCAGACATTTAGGAGCTAATCTGGAAATATTGTCTGTCATATTGAACAGTGAACTGGTAATGGTGGGAGCCTGAGAAACCTATAAAGATGCAGAAGTAACAGAACATGCCACAAATCCGTCTCCACATTTTTCACCTTATTTCAACCTTTAATATCTCTTCTTCTTTCAAAAACATCTCCTCACTCTAACAATCTTGATGCATATATATTTGTATGAATAGTTGAATATTGTACGAATGAGTCTCTGTTTCTTGTTGGTGTACTTAATATACATAACATTATTTTTTTTAACTAGGAGTGACTATTTGAATCCAAGTCTGATTGTTATCCTAGTCAACTCTTGTATGTTATGCTAGTCAAGTTTGTAATGCTGTTTGTTGTTGCATGTATAAATCTTTTGTCTGTATCATATGGCTCATATGTTCTGGAGCTTTTGTCCCTGGGTCTCTGCTGAAAACGGGATACTAGCCCAGTCGGACACCACCCGGTTAACAAATGTAAATAAATAAAGTCATCCTTCACACACAGTGTGGTCAACTATACCTTTAGTGGTACATGATAAAGACTTGAAAGGTTACCATTCTGAACTTTCTAACCTTGTGTTTATTTAGACAGGATACGTCAAAGATAGGTTTCTATTCAGGATCATTCTTGAGCACCACGAGGAATATGGAGTGGTATTCAGACCTTACCATAACAGATTTGCATGGCCTCTGCTCAACCTTTTCAACCACTAGGACTAAAACACCAGATTTCAGTCTGCTCTGTATGGAAGGAGGAAAAAAAAAAAAACTTTTCCAGGCTTCAGCCATGCCCCTTACCCACAAGACCAGGCATGTTCTGCCATTTTCTCCCAGTCTGGAGTAGCCCACTCAAGAGAAACGCACACAACTCATACATTATAAATTTCTCAAAATCCCCAAAATCAGATCCCACAGATATAAATGTGCTCCATGGCATAAGCTTCTGTTACATGTGGCCAGTTTGGATGCTCAACACCTATAGTTATCATTTGAGATCTGTTTCAAGTAAGAATACTTTTGTACTTAGAGATTCTAGGAATTTCCCACATGACCTTTATGTATTTACAAGCCAGCATGCTCTCTCTCTCCTGACTGTTTATCACTTTAGATGCGACATCTTTGTTTATATCTATTCCCAATGTGATCGACCTTGATTTTACAAGAGCTTATCTTATGGCACATATTGTTTATGATGAGAGGATGGATGATTTAATTTGTTGTATTCCTTGAGGTTGATTTAGAGAATAATCCGTTGGTATTTGATGCTGATTATCATCTCCAGCAAGCTGGCGTAGCTATGGGCACTTCATGTGCCAACAGCTACACCAATATTGTAATGGCCTATTGGTAAAATGAATGATTTTTTTTTAACTCTGACAGGTACATGCAGCATGTCTGCTTTTACCATAATTTTGCTGACAATTTTTTTTTACTGTAGCAATGAATGAACATAGTTTTCAGTTGTTTTTATCATTCCTCCATAGCACTACAGATTTTCTAAGTTTTCCATAAAATTTTCTACCTCAGTTACTTTTTTTTTTTTAATTTTTTTTAAGATATCGGAGTAGAGCGGGGTGCTGACAACTTTTAATACAGGACTTTTTAGAAAGGAATGCTACATAGATCTAGTATGCATCCCACTTACATTTTTAGAAATATAGTCAGAGGACAAGACTTGTGGATGTCTAGGTTGAATGACAGTGATAGTGGATTTTTAAATGACCTGGAAAGATTAAGGGATGATTTCAGTGAGAGGGGCTATGGACAGCACGAGACAGAGGATGGCCTTGCTTATGAGACCATACTTCTCCTCACATAGTCGTGATTATGCTGATTGCTATGCCTTCAGACGGCATTTTTTTGTCCATCCCCATGTTTAGTAGTGATGCAATGGCTATTGCTGGTGTTTTTAGGAAGCATTAGTCAGTTCTTCTCACGAATGAGATAAAGAACTTAGTAAGAGTGTGTCCTCATTTTTGTTATTAGAATAGGAAATCTTTAAAGCCACTCCTCTGCCATCCTGATTAGAACATTAAGATAAAGACACAATAATGTTGGTACATATCCCTGTGGTGAGTGTCATTTTTCTAAGTATGTGGGGTAATAGGTACAGGTTTACACATCCAGTACGGGACTTGAATATTATTTTAATATTCAAGCCAACTGTAGCACTAAGGATATGGTCTATTTAGCACACTGTTTTGTGTGCTGCTCCTTCCATACAGCAAAGACAAACAGGAGCCTCCGTGTGAGGGGATTCGGGAGCATATTTACAATATCCGCAAGCAGAGTAATGTTAATAGTGAAACATGTTATTGAGCATGATTCTTTACATAATTTTAAGTTTGTAGTGGTGAACAGGATTTATGAATCAGCTCGGTTGGGTGATATCAGCAATTCTACTGAGAATTCAGAGCTGCGATGGATCATCAGACTCTGTTCAGATAGGGGCCATGGGCTTAATGAACAAATTCTACTGAAACCTGTATTGAAGAACCATAGGCTACATTGACAGGGTTTCTACTTGTTTTATTTTGGTTTATTTATTGTATTATGTATGTTTGTGTTTTAGTTATAATGGATACCTTAAGAACTATCTGATGAATGAACACTGTTACCTTGTATCAGTTCATTGTCATGGGAAATTTTACTGAATTGTGCTTTGCTTTTAACTTGAATGTGACTGGTTATTTTTATTTGGACTGTGGAGATAATTGATTTAAATACCTAGTGGGGGGGGAGTTGACTCTAATAGTTTGATGAAGCAATCTTGAAAGCACTAACCTCTTACAACTTTTTACAATTACAGTTTATTTCCTGCTTTTAACCCTGGTCGTGTATTGGTACTTTATTGTTTTTACATGCAGAAGTAATAGAACACACCATTAATCATCTTTCATTACCTAGTGTGGTCATCCATACTTTTAATAATAAATGATAAAGACTTGAAGGGTTACCATTCTGAACTTTCTAACCCTGTGTTTATTTAGACAGGATACGTCAAAGATAGGTTTCTATTCAGGATCATTCTTGAGCACCACGAGGAATATGGAGTGGCATTCAGAACTTACCGTAACAGATTTGCATGGCCTCAGTTCATCCTTATCAACCAGTAGGACTAAAACATCAGATTTCAGTGTGCTCTGTATAAAAAAAAAAAAAACCTTTCCCAGGCTTCAGCCCCACCCCCTTATCCACAAGACCCTGCATGTTTTGCTATTTTCGCCAGCTCTGGAGTAGACCACTCACAAGAGGAACACACACGCAACTCTTACACAATATTATAAATTTCTCAAAATCCCCAAAATGAAACCCCATAGACATAAAAATGCTAAATGGGATAAGCATTTGTTACATGTGATCAGTTTGGGTGCTCATCACCTAGCGTTAGCATGTAAGATGTCCTAAAATTGTAATAAAAGAATCTTTGTTGCAGAAATTAGCTGACTTTTAAAAACGTTTACTCCCTACAGAGGATGTCCTGGAGTCATCCAGCTTTCTAAGGCTCTGAGGAGCCCATTAGTGACACCCTTTACTCAGAGCTACAGGACAAAGATAGGCCTGCTGAGATACCAGAGTTTTTTTTAAATATATTTTTGGCTCCTTCACAGCTGACCATTACCTGCCTCTCCTTGACTGCCAGTTCTATTGCTCTCTCCTGACATGCTCGAACTGGATCAGGATAGGGAGACTGAGGCAGTACCATACTGGTGTTGATAGAATGCTGTATTGTTCTCCCTGCAAATGCCCAGTTACTCCCAGGGGTGGGGCATGCAATGTGCGTCAGCACTGACCTGCACCTTACTTAAAAGGCCTGACATCAGAAGGACACCATGTTCACCCACCCTCAAGCAGCAATGTGCAATTTCTTGTCTCCATAAAGGAAATTAAATCATGTGTGTCCTCTGCATGCACACCTCCCCACTCCAGTATAGGCACAGCCCATCCTTCCTGCTTGTACCATCAAGCAACCTAGCTGGTATTCAAACTAGGGTTGCCTGGGCCATAGACAAGTCTTCTTTTTGTGCCAACAGTGCATGTTAACAGTACGGTGCACACTTTGCTGCAACCAGGTTAACAAAATAATTAATGGGAACAGAATGCAGCACAGAAGGGTGAATAGGCACAGACAAAAGCTGCAGCCCAAAGGAAAGGCAACAGCAACAGATGAACGATCCAAGAGCAGAAAGTTTGGATTTGCATTAACAAAATCCCTCAAAGATTTCATTAAAAATCAACAGTTTCAAACTGGGTAACATAAGGTAGAAAAGCAAAATGGAAGTAGTACTGAAAAAAAAAGATATGTACTTACCATAACGTTCCATCTGTGTTGTCGATCTTCATTTTATCCTTGACCTTTGGGACTGAGTCTCCAGTTACTTTAGATCCTGAGTGGCCTTTTGGAAGGACATTCCCGATAACCATAGAGCCAAAGGATGCTCTTCCGCTGGAGACCAGCTCCAATTTGTAATGAGTGATAAAGTTATGCAGAGTAGCCCATGTTGCTGCTGCGCATACATCATCCATGGAAGCCTTGGAATGGAAAACAGCTGACGTGGCTATTGCCCTAGTAGAATGCGCTCTCACTGGAGCTGTTAATTGGAGATTCTTTTTATTGTACATGAAAGTAATAGTCTCTTAACCACCTTGACAATGTGGCTTTTGAAACAGATTTCCCCAGAGATGGACCAGAAAAGGAGATGAATAACTGATCCGATTTTTTTAATTCTTTAGTTCTGTTGAGGTAGAAATGTAATTGTCTGTGAACATCCAGCAAATCTAAGCAATATTCACATTTACTGGAAAGATTTGGGAAGAAAACGGGTAACTCAATGGTTTTATTAATTAGTTTCAGAGACCACCTTATGAAGAAAAGATGGGTTGGTTCATAAGGAAACCTTATCCCTATGAAAAATCAAATATGGAGGTTTTGAAGATCATGCTTGCATTTCAGAAATCCTTCTGGCAGAGGTAATGGCGATCAGAAAAATGGTCTTCCATGAAAGAAACTACGTGACAGGTAGCTGCCAGTACAAAGTGGGGGGAGGGGTACCTTTGACTGCAAATCTGCAGTCAGATCCAAAAGAACTAGAGAGTCTTTAAATGGTGGTTTCAACCGCAAGCCTCTCACACTTTACACAGTCTGGGAAATTAGTGAATGGTCTTCAAAGCCATTGTGGAAATTGGAAATGGCAGCTAGTTGGACCTTAGCAGATGTAGATACTCCTCGTCTGAAAAGCATAGGTAAAACCTCCAATATGTTTCCAAATGGTGCAGAAAAGGGGTTAAGACCATTATTGTGCGCCCAAATAGAAAATCTTTTCCACTTGGTAAAGTTTCCTGGTGGAAGGTTTATAGGAAGCCAGTAAAATTTTTTTAGACTGTAGAAGATACCTTTTTCTGCCTGTGACTAAAGGAATTCAAGGAGCCAATCTGTAAGCTTGAGGTTCTGATGATTGGGGTGCACCAGTCCCTGTGGATGAGACAGAATATCCGGAACTACGTCCAGAATACATGCCGGTGAATTAGACGAGGCCACAGAAAGGGAAACCAGATTTGGTGAGGTTAAAAGGGCGCAATGAGGATCACCTTGCTTCTTAACCTGCTGGCTTTCTTTAAGAGAGGAATCAGTGGGAAGGGGGGAAAGGCATAGGGCTAATCGTGAAGGAGAATGTCTCTCAGGGACTCCCCTGAGGGGGAATTTGGGCAAAGAAGTTGCTGCACTTGCTGTTCAGGGGTGATGCAAAGAGGTCGTAGCAAGGCTGGCCCCAGCAATGGAAAATCTCCTTCGCCACTCTGGAACTGAGAGACCACTCATGAGGCAGGAGAATGCATCTGCTCAGTTAGTCCACTATCACGTTCGAGCTCCCTGGGATGTGTGTTGCTATTAGAAAGTGGTTGGAGGATATCGCCCATTGCCACACTGACAGCTTCTCGACACAGGGGTTATGACTTGGTTCTGCCCGGTTTGTTGATGTACCAGACTACTGACACGTTTTCTGATTGAACTGCAATCATTCTTAGACGGAGGACAGTTTGGAAGGCTTGCAGCACTAAGAGCACTGCCCTCAGTTCCAGAACATTAATATGCAGATTGGCCTCCATCGGGGATCAAGTGCCTTGGACTATTCTTCCCAGATAATGTCCCCTCCACCCCATCTGGGAGGAGTCCATGGTCACTATGGCCTTGAGTTGAGATGGAATGAAGGGACGGTCTAATAGAATTTCACTGGATTCCATCCACCAGGACAAGGCCTTCTTGCAACAACTGGTGATTAAAATGAAACGAGTCATTAGATGGGACAAGATGGACCATTGGTATGCCAAAAGCCACTGTAGTACTCATATGAAATCTTGCTAGTGGAACTAAGGTAATGGCAGCTGAGATGGACCCTAAGGCTTGAAGGACTAAGTGCGCAGGTACCTTGCTGTTGCAGAAAATGGCTTGTACCTGGGATGTTATCTTTTGCAGCCTGTATAGAGGAAGGGAAGCTGTATAGTATTAGACAAGCGCCTATGAACACTAGATCTTGAATCGGACTTAGTTGAGATTGATTGGTTCACTGTAATGCCCAGGCAAACAACAAAGTCTGTTGTTTGTAGTAGCAGATGCCCAGTGGGAGCAGTGATGAGCCAGTTGTCTCGATATGGAAATAACTGGAATCCGTGCAGTCTCACATGAGCTGTCACTGCTGCCAAACACTTTGTGAACACCATGGGGGCTGTGGTTAGGCCCAAGGGCAGCACTCTGAACTGAAAATGACTGGGTCCTAGCCAAAAGCAGAGGAAACTTCTAGAGCACTTGTCTATTTTTATGTGGTAATATGCGTCCTGAAAATCTAGAGAGCACATCCAATCATCTTCCTCTAAGAAGGGTAGGACAGACTGTACCATGACCATCTGGAATTTTGTTTGCCGAACAAAGTTGTTTAGAAGGCTGAGGTCCATAATTGGTTTCAAGTCCCCCATCTTTTTTGGCACCAAAAATAACCTTGAGTAAAATCTGGATCCTATCTGGTCTGGTGGGACTTCTTGTATGACACTTTTTCTAGCAGCTTTTGAATTTCCAGAGCTGCTTGATCCCTCTGATTGGGTGGAACATCTGGGAGTCATCTTCTTGATCTTGGAATGAGTGTGAAGGGAATTTAGTAACCTCTAGCAATAACTCTTTACACCCAAGTATCTGTTATTTGCTGCCAGGTCCTTGAGTGCAGAGAGAATCTTCCCCTGACTGTTCCCACAGGTAAGCAATCGAGCCCCCTTTCAGGAGCGCTGGTAAGGTTTCCCAGACAAAGACTCTATGGAGCACTGATTTTGCAGACCACCTCTGCCTCGGGGTCTTTGTCTTCCATTGGAGCTCTGCCCTCTGCGCCAAGGGGAGCCATCACCACATGGATCCTGAAAAGGCCTTACGTATTTTTTTAATCATCTTCCCCCTCCTCTGGTTTCCTAGAATAGGACAGTTTGGGGGCAGAAAAACATATTCCCACTGCAGACAGGGTCTTCTTGCACCTGGCTAATGTTTCTTTGATTCTGGGGCAAAATAAGAAAGATCTGTCAAAAGGAGCATTGATGAAAGAAGACTTAAATGGTTCTGCAAACTCACACAAGCACATCCAGGTGTGACACTTTATAGCAATGCTGGAAATAAATAAACACCTGCTGCCCTCATCGTCCCTCCGGCTGCATGTGCAATAAGCCTCATGGACGAGTTGGAAATAGACGTCAGGGTAGCTAACTGGGAGGCTACTTTATCTTGGACCTCCTCAGATACAGCTCCTGCAAGGGTATCTGACAACTCCTTGACAAGATCCCTATGGAGCCTAGTAAGAGTGCCATAAAATTCAAGGACCTTAAAGCAAAGGTCGATAATGCATACACCCACTTTCTGAATCTATCACCCCAGACTCCTGATTAAGGGGGATGAACAGTGGAACTCTCTTCTGCCAGTTCCTTTTGGGTGGCTGCCACAACCACCATGGCATCTCCCACTAACCCCTTAGCCCAATGCTGCTGGTCCTTTGGAGCTGAGACAATTTTGTCTGGTCTCCTGAGAATTGGCTCTATGGAGTCGGGTCCTTTCAAGGCCGCTGTGCGATCAATTTAATAAGACAGTCAGTGGGAGAGGTCACCCAAAAAGTAAATGGGCGAGCACCAAAAGCTTGCAGGTACACTGACTCCTCAGAGGTAGGGTCTTTGGGCTTCCAGTTACCCCTCTGTTTCAGGATTTCTAGATGTCTCCAAATGAGACATCTTCCTGGGGCAACCATGGGCAACCCTCCCCATCGTCAAAATCTGTCTCTTCTGTGACAGATTCTTCAGGAGAAAGGGTTTCCTCTAACACGTCTTTTTTCAGGGTGGCTCCTCAGTGGGAATCTCTGAGGAGGACTCTGAAGAAGAGGGACCCTGCACAGGGGTTTCCTGCAGTTTTGATGCTTGCTGCCTGGGTGTAGAGGTTGGTGAAAGATCTGGGCAAAAGGGGGTCTTTGGATAAAACTCCGATGTAGAAGGCACCAGCTGAGAACCTGCAGAGGCCAATGCCCTCTCCATTACCTAGAAGGCAGGTGTCCTTGAAGAGGGCTGGGAGCCTGGAACCAAGACCGACAACCTCGGATCGGAGGTCACACCCTGCTCCAAAAAACCTACCTCCCAAAGCAGGAGCCGAGGAAGAGCCATCACCAGCCGAAGCTCAGACACTCAAGGGTGACCTGAAAAAAACGGGAACAGATCTGAGACCCTCAGACCCAGCAGCGGGGCCATGAACCCGGGAGTCAGTTGGTTCGGATGATACCAAGAAAGTCAAGGTAGATCCTGGAACCAAAAGGGTAAATGCTGTCAGCACTAGAACAGCTGGAACCGGAGGAATTGGGAGTCGTAAGCTCTAAGCCCTCAGAGAAGGAAGATTTGGTGGAATCCTGGGAGAAAAAGCCCCAACTCCAGAAGGGAGAGGGGTCTGGGAAGAGACAGAAAGACCCCTAACCACTACCACTAGGAGCTGATCTACCAACCTCACAAAGTCAACCTCAGTCAGACTCCTGGAGGAACAGACAGAGAAGCCAGAGGGGGATTTTGGTCTAACAGACTTAGGAGCTGTCCCACAAAGGGGTCAATAGAAGGCAGATAGCTTGTCCTGGGTACATCAATTATATTCGCTTTCGGCACAGAGCGTAGTATGGGTTCCAAAATTTCTGGAAGTGTTACAGGTGGAGCCTGTACCAACGGGCAAGCCAAATATGTCAGTACCCAGGTGACCGTCACCAAGATCTGTGGTGCTGAGGTATTTATGGCAGACAATGCTGAGGAAATTGGTTCCGTTAAGTTTTTTGATTTTAGTCTTCAGTTCTACTGCAGCAGTAGGAGATGAAGGTTTGTGCTTTTTGGGTGTCAGAGACAAAGTGGACACTGGCACCGAGTGACTCCTCTTATGCCCAAGTTCAGATTTAGAGGGTAAGGAAGGTGAGGAGATGACAGACTTGGACAGAGCCTCCTCGTATGAGGACTTAATTAGACCTTTTAGGATTAATTTTTCCTTTCCACTAGTGCCCAATGACTGAACGCTTGACAAATCATACAGTCTTGCTGAAGATGTGCTGGACCCAAGCAGTACACAAAAGATGAATGCCCATCAGAGCTGGCCATCTTCCTTCCAAAACTCTGGCATTGTTTAAAGCCTGTAGCCTCTTTAGATTTATCTACCATGTTGACTACATCAACGAAGAAACTCCACAGATCACGAGGCTAAAACAGCAACCTTTAATACAAATGTAGTAAGCGCTTTCAGGACACACCCTTCATCAGACTAATTCCTTGTAGTACAAGCTCATTAGTTAAAAACAATTACCCAATCAAGAGTCAAAACCCTGAACACATGGTCTCCGCCTCTTTAATACAGGTTTTAAAGGAACGATCCCATTCTAGCTTCTAGCTGCCCCAAGTTCTATAATCCATTGTGTTTCACAGTACTCAGTATAGGTAAACCAGATCACCACCCCTTGGATTGATTTTAGGGACCTGTAAGGTCATAAACTTAAAAAACTGTCCTTGATGTTTATTCACATGTTGATACAGAGCATTATGCACTTCATGCAAACGTATGGCTGATAAATGCCTCAAAATCCTAGTTTTAAACTTTCAGTTGGTCTTCCCTACATAAAATTTATTTATTTATTTACATTTGTTGACCGGGAGAGTCCGACTGGACACAAGTCCATTTTCAGCAGAGGCCCGGGGAGAAAAGCTCCACATTAAGTATTATTTGCATTATACAGTTAAAAAACATAGCATTTAAATATAGACATTAGTCCAGTTAAGGACACAAGAATAGAAGAAAACAGATGTACAACAGCTGTAGAACATAGTACAATTTTAAAATATGGTGACATATACTAAACATGGTTACAAATGTAGTTGAGATTCATCAGTGAACAATTAATACAATCTGTTTTTGAGGTACATAACAGCTATTAGCAGTTGTTGCTACAAGAAGTTAGTATTATGTGGTAGGTAGCTGGGAACATGAGTAGCCAAGCTTGCTAAGAGTAGGTTGTTGATAGGGGCTGTGAGAGGTAGTGGGTGGGGGGAGTGGATGGTATTGGGGGGGGGGGGTTGCAAGGGCATATCTGTCAAGTTTTGAAGTGTGATTTTAGTAAGGATTTAAAGTGGGTGCAAGACATTACAGAGGTAATTGAGGACGGAGGGAGTTCCAGAGTTTGGCTATAGTGCAGGAGAATACTGCTTCTCCAGCAGAGTTAATGGCTCTTGTGACCTGTAGGAGGTTTTCGTGGCTGGATCTTAGTGGTCTCGTGGTTATGTAGGGTTGGAGTAGATTCTGGAGGGATGGAACTTTTAGTGGTTGGTTTATTAGTTTGTGGGCGAGTGCGAGTTGGTACCATTGAAGGAGGTGGAGCTCTAGCCAGCCCAGTTCTGCTAGTGAGAGACAGTGGTGAGTACAGTAGGAAGTCCCTGTGGCGAATTTGGTGATTTTGTTGTAGCAGGTTTCGAGCTTATTTAGATCGCATTGTCTAAGGTTAGCAAATATTGGACAGGCGTAGAGTAGGGTAGAGATAAGATGAGAATTTGCTACCAAAATTTTAGCTGCTTTGGTAAGTAGTTGATGATTTCTATATAATGCTCCTAGTTTTTTGTGCAATTTCTTAATGGTCATGGAAATGTGAATGTCAAAGTTCAGTTTATTGTCCATTTCTACTCCTAGTAATTTGGTGTTTTCTGTAGGATGGATGGTGGTGTTGTCTTTTGCTGTGATGTTAAAGTGAGAGCTGTCTAGGGTATGTTTGGTGGGTTGAAAGATTAGTAATTTTGTTTTGTTTGGGTTGAGTATTAGGTGGGCATCGGATAACCAATGCTTCCTATGTGACTTTTTGCAGTTCTGGTAGGGAGTGGGCTGTGCAGATGATGGTTGAGTCATCTGCGTACTGTATGAGTGTGCCATGTGTTGTGGCTGAGGCTAGATTACTGGTGAAAATCGGGATCCCAGGATGGACCCTTGGGGAACTCCTATGGAGACTGGTAGTTGGGGGGATAGGTTGTCCTGCCAAACAACTGCTTGTTGGCGGTCAGATAGGCAACGTTGATGACTGGTTTAGAGAAGGATAGGTTATTGAGAAGAGAGAGGAGTTGTTTGTGTGGGACCATGTCAAAAGTTTTAGAGACGTCTAGGAAGGTAGCTGAGGAGAGATAACCTGCATTTTTATTTTGTAGGATAGTGTTAGAGAAAGAGAGTAAGGCGGTGGTAGTGCTATGGTTAGGTAAGAAACTGTGTTGTGTGTTGGAGAGGAGGTTGTTAGCAAGGAGGTGATCTGAGACTTGAGAATGAATGCATCTCTCTAGTATTTTGGAGAGTGGCGAGAGAACAGCTATGGGGTGGTAATTGTTTAGATCTGTGGAGGGGCCTCCTTTGTGTAGGGGAATTATGTGTGAAACTTTCCATAGTGTAGGAACATAAAGTATAGTTGTGTACCTACCATAAATGTAGATGTTCAAGTGTATTCACTGTTGAAGTCATTACACTTGGGTTACCTGCTGGCAGGCTACCTGCAGTCGGCCTGAATTACAAAGTCCTGGTCCAGCGTCGGTTGCCACCGCCTCTTCCCTGATGTCAGTGCGCCAGAGGTATAAAAGATGCAGCTGATGCCATTTTCTTCAGTTTTTCTTGCCCCAGATGACAGGTGCCCCCAAAAGGGTAGGCTAAAAAATTCTGATTATAAAAAAGCATCCACATAACCTTCATCTACAAGCAAATACAACACAAAAGTTGTATAGAATAGAGAAGTACATATAAGTCCCAGCAATGAAAGGGGGATGGTGGGAGGGTAACCTGGACTGCAACAGTAAATACACTTGAACATCTACATTTATGGTAGGTACACAACTGTACTATGTTCATCGTGTTTCACTGTTGCAGTCATTACACTTGGGTTGAATCCCAAAGCGGAGGTTGGGTGGCTGGGCCTAAATAGAATTAGGAGTGGCTATGAGGCCCTGCAGAACTGCAGTGGCAAAGCCTGCTCTGGATTTTGAGTAAAGAGGTAAGTGGTAGTGCTTTGTAAAAGTGTGCACTGAAGTCCAGGTTGCAGCCTCCAAAATGTCCTTGGTTGGTACTCCTCTAAAGAAGGCCTCTGAAGTGGCTGCTGCTCTGGTAGAATGTGGCCTAATGCCCTTGGGGCACTGATTTGCCATGTTGTGAACAGCAGAAATGAATGCAGTGGCCTATCCATTTTGAAATAGTCTGCTTTGAAATAGCTTTTCCTTGCGATCCTGCAGCATATGCCACAGAGTTGCTCAGTCTTTCTGAAAGCTTTAGTTTTGTCCAGGTAAAAGCGTAGCTGTCTGTGCATGTCCAAAGAATGCAGAAGTCTCTCCCCCTTATTCTGCGGGTTTGGATAAAAGGTAGGCAAATGTATGGTTTGGTTAAGAGCCACAACTGGACACTACCTGTTGGGTTTGTCCTTAGAGAAACCCTGTCCGGATGAAAAATAATAAAAGGTTCCACAGCCATTAGTGCCTGTAACTCTGAGACTCTTCTTGCTGAAGGTATTGCTAGGAGAAGAGCTGTTTTCCATAAGTATTTTATCTCAGCTGTATTGGCTGGCTCAAAAGGAGGCAGTGTGAGTTTTTCCAAGACAAAATTGAGGTCCCATGCAGGTATTGGAGCTCTCCTTTGAGATCTTATGTTTTTGGCCCCTCTGAGATACTGCCTTAGCAGTGGATGAGAAAAAATAGGTGGGTCTGTATTGTAATGAGCTGAAATGGCAGAGGCATGGATCTTAATTGATGAGATGGATAGGCCTTTGTCCAGCATCTCAGTTAGGTATTGTAAAATCTGAGGAATATTTGGTACAAGTGTGTCAATTCCTTGTGCCTGGTTCCAAGCACAGAATCTCTTCCATTTTTCTGCATAAGATTTTCTGGTGCTGGGCCTCCTGGCCTCCAAAATAACATCCATAACTGCTTTAGAGAGAGGTGTGTTCTGAATGGTTACATTATCTGCCATGCAGCCAGATTTAGGGTTCTGAGCTGGGTGTGCAGAATCTGATTGTTTTGTTGGGTCAGCAAATGAGGGATATGAGGTAATGTCCATGCTGGGCCTTGAGACAAGCTCTTTAGGACTGGATACCAGTGCTGGCGTGGCCAATCTGGGGCAATTGGGATCATTTTTGGCTTCTCTTGTCCAACCTTTAGGAGTACCTTGGGGAGGAGAGGCAGAGGAGGGAAGGCATACACTGTAAGGGCTTTCCAGCTGAATGAAAGGGCGTCCACTTTCCATGCTTGTTTGTGATAAGTCCAAGTGCAGAATCTCTGTAGCTGGCAGTTGTGAGCGGAGGCAAATAGATCTATGTCTGGACATCCCCATTTCCCTGTTATCATGCTGAAGATTTGTGGATCTAGTTTCCACTCGTGAGGATCCATGAGATTTCTGCTTAGTTTGTCTGCCAAAGTATTTGTCTTTCCTGGCAGGAATTGTGCTTGCAGGTGTACTTGATAAGTCAATGCTGTGTTCCACAACATCATGGCTTGTCTGCAGAGGGGGTAGGAATGTGTGCCTCCTTGCTTGTTTATGTACCACATGCCTGTAGTATTGTCCGTCTTTATCAGCAGTTGTCCTGGATGAAGTAGGTCCTTGAAGGCTGTCAGGGCATTCTGTACAGCTAGCATCTCTTTTTGATTGATATGAAGATGCATTTGGCTTGTGGGCCATGCGCCCTGAATACATTTTCCTGCCATGTGTGCCCCCCCAGGCATAATCTGATGCATCTGTTGTTAGTGTCTGCCTGGCTGTGGGTAAAGTGAATGGCTGTCCCTTGTTGTGGTGACAGGCCTGTGCCCACCATCGAAACTCCTGTTGCAGGCATGGAATGAAAGTAATTGTTTCCAGGCTGTGGCAATGTTGAGTCCAAACACTTTTTAGATACCACTGTAGTTTCCTCATATGCAGTTTTGCATATGGAATTAGTAGAATGCGGGATGCCATGTAGCCCAGAGCCTGCAGAATTTTTCTTGCAGATAACTGGGTCTTTGTTGCCATGCTTTCGAAGTAAGAAGTCAGTTGCCTTTGTTTGTCAGGTGTGAGATAAGCCAGCTGGGCACTTGTATTTAAGCATAAGAAAACCATCCAACAACGAATAATAAACCAACCACAGGATCTGGGATGCTGCAACAATTTATTCTTCTGGTACCTCGGCTAAATGCCTTCAAAGGAATAACCACAGAAACAGTTGTTGCATCTAATATAGTATGTGCATCAAACAGATAAATTAATCAATCAATTAATCAATTTTTTAATTTTAAATGATCCAAGATTTAAAGAGACCATACAAAAAAAATTGATTAATTGATTGATTAATTTATCTGTTTGATGCACATACTATATTAGATGCAGCAACTGTTTCTGTGGTTATTCCTTTGAAGGCATTTAGCCGAGGTACCGGAAGAATAAATTGTTGCAGCATCCCAGATCCTGTGGTTGGTTTATTATTCGTTGTTGGATGGTTTTCTTATGCTTGTCGTGTCTTGAAGGAACTGGTTTGTTCTTAAAATGTCTAATTCCAATACAAATGGAAATGGATTTCTGTTTGCCAACTTGGTTAAAGAGAGGGATGACAAGTTGGCGCGGTTTGATCCATGGACTGTGTCTGGTAACAGTAGTTTTGATAAAAAGTTTGAAGACTTAAAAAGACCTCTTTGTTTTATGACATCCGCTTGCTTGAAAAATATGTCGAAATGTCCATCACACCCAGAGGGCTAAGGATTGACAAACTACCTGCTTTCAGATTTTCGGAGGATGAGAGTGAGTTTTTGGAAGAATGTAAGGCGGCATCGTTGCAGTGTACCCTTAGCTGGTTAAAAATTCTGATTAAACGGAACCGAAGGAGCTTAGGGTTAATCCAAACGCAAATTGCAGAAGGTGAGGCGAATCTCTCAAATGAGTATCCCAGTGCAGTGTTTTTTGTAGCTATAAAAGACATTAATGAAGAAATTTCTAAAGTTGAAGGTGATGTAATTTCGAGAAAAAAGAAAAAACTCAACAGGGATGTCAATGATTTTAAAAAGAACTTGGTTTATTCTTGGCAACGTAAGTGAAGAAATGGTACATCCCAAACCAGAAGTGTGGAAGGAAGTTCACGGAGTGGTCGAGACTCATCAGTCTCGTCGTCGGATACAGGTGTGAGCAAAAAAAGTGTGTCCTTTGAAAGAGTGGATGTCATGGATGATGCTGGCGTTCCATCGGAGACAGAAGAACAAGGTAGATGGAACTTTCGACAATGGTATAAACGCAAGTCACGACAGAAAGGACGAAACAGAAGGTACTGATATTGGAGCTGTTTCGCTCTCTACTACTCCGCGCCATAGGTTGGGTCATGGCGCTTTTGTAGAATCTGACTTTAATATGATGCATATTGTTAATTTAAGTGAATTTGTTATTACATCTGATATGCAATTGGTGCTGAACAAGGTCAGTAAATTTGTCCCTATGAAAATACCAGCGCTTTCAGATTTATTAATAGATGTAAAGCGTTTTTGCAGGAAGTTATACTTAAAAGTGCATTTTGAAGTCAAGAATATTTCTAATAAGTCGTGCTTGAAAAGTGATGTACTTTTTGTTAATGCTGATACTGGTGTAACTAATGACAATGTCAATCTTTCTCTTGCTTCCGATGATTTTTCTATCTTGGATGATCCATTGATGGACCTTTCTTTGCAATGATTATGATTTTGAGGGGTTTGGTGTTTCTGATATGGGTGATTCTGATTCTGATTCCACTGTAGCTGATTTACATACTGTACATAGTACTGGACGTTTTTGTACTGGCTATGGGAGACTTGAGGTACCTCCTTTGCCTGCTTGTAGTTCCTTTTGTCCTCCCAAAAACTCCGCAGTTTTAAGGGCCTTCAAAAATGTTTTATGTAAGAAGGTTGAGATAGAGTATGCTTTGTTCCTGAAAGAATATGTTAGATTCAATCTTACAAAACCTGAGTGGTTAGCTTTAAAAGCAATGAAAGATGTTTCTAATAAATATGTTTTTGTCTAACTGACAAAGGTGGGAATTGGGTGATCATGGAAAGGTGTCATTATTTAAAAATGATTTTTGATTTATTATGCAATGAATATGTTTATGTTGAATTATCTAATAATCCTATTCATGAATTTAATTCTGCGCTTTTGGAAATGTTAGAAAGGGGAGAAAGGTTAGGTTTTTTAAATAGGAGAGATGTTAAAAGGCTCTTTATTGCTAATCCAAAGGATCCTACTTTTTATGCATTACCCAAAATACATAAAAATTTACAAGACCCTCCTGGTCGCCCAATTGTGTCCTGCTGTGGAGGTTTCTTGGAACATGTAGGCATATTTTTAGATAGCCTTCTTAAAGAACTGAAGAATGTGATTTCTCATATTAGCAATACTAACCAGTATTGTGAATTGATTAGAAACTTTAAGTGGGATAGTAGTTATTACTGGGCCACTGTTGATGTGAAGGCTCTATACACTAGTATCAGGACGAAATTTGGTTTGGAGGCTATTAGTAAAATTTTGGGAGAGGGTCCACGCACGTCATTTATTATTTTACTTTTGGAGTTTGCACTCACTCATAATTATTTTTTGTGTGAACAAAAAATATTTCTTCAAAAAGAGGGGACTGCAATGGGGGCTAACTTTGCCCCCACTTATGCCATCTTATTTATGTCATATTTTGAGATTAATTTTTTGTATACTTTGGAATTTTTTCAGAGAAATGTATCTTATCATAGGTACATTGATGATTTAATATTTATTTGTAAGGGCGATGTATCAGATTTTGATAAGTTTGTTGTCAGTCTCCATCAAAATAAATTTGGTTTGGAATTCACATATATTGTTAATACTCAAAAAATTCAGTTTTTGGATATTTTGTTATATGTGGATCAGCAGGAACAAGTTCAGTTTAGACCTTTTAAAAAGGATACTGCCTCAAATAATTTTCTACATGCCAGTAGTGCACACCCTGCTCATTTGATAGAGGCACTTCCTTTTGGGGAGTTTAAACGGATTTTGGAACATACTTCTGAAAATATTTTCTTACGGCTAGAATTTGAGAACGTCAAGCACAGACTGTCAACCAGAGATTATTCTGAAAGTCTTATTAACAGAAGCATTGACAGATTGTTAAATTCAAATAGAAAAGGGAACAATGCATTTAAAGTTCTTGATAAAAGTAGAAAATACAATGGGGGTGTGTTTGATAGTAGTGAAAATATATTTTTTGTGACAAAATATTCTCCCTTTTCAGTAGTCCTAAAAGACATTGTGGATTTCTTGTGGCCCATAGTGTGTGAAAATGAGGACATAGGTCATTTGTTTTCTAATCATGTTTCTTTTTCTTATGGAACGTATGCTAATTTAAAGGAAATTTTAAAGCCCAAGCATGAATTTCGAGACCTGGTCAGGTCTGATAGTGTCGTTATGACACATGGTATGTTCAAATGTGGCAAGTGTAAAGTTTGTCCAAAAGTTAAAAATTTATCTGGCAGTGATGTTAATGGGGTAAAATATTATGCCACTAACAAATTTGATTGTAAATCTTGCGGGGTGGTGTACACTGTTTGTTGTGGCTGTGTTCCACCTAAATATTACATTGGCCAAACCAAACGTCAACTTAAGATACGCATTTTGGAACACATGGGGGACGTTCAAAATTGTAGGATGAACAGTCTGATATCTGAGCATTTCAATACAGTCCATAATGGTATGATGGATTCTCTATTTTTTTGTGCTTTAGCCCAACCTAAATTTTATAATGCTGGCAATTTTTTGCAAAATTTATTAAATCTGGAGAGCAGATTTATATTGAAATTTGGTACTTTAAAACCTAGGGGCTTAAATTTAGAAATTAATCTCACTATTTAATATAGTGAGATATTATGTATTAATAATGGTTATTCATTCATATTTATTCTGTGGCTGTTTTTGATGTTATTTATTTGAATTGTTTGTATGGTATTTATTTTTGTATGGTCTCTTTAAATCTTGGATCATTTAAAATTGAAAAATTGATTAATTTATCTGTTTGATGCGCATACTATATTAGATGCAGCAACTGTTTCTGTGGTTATTCCTTTGAAGGCATTTAGCCGAGGTACCGGAAGAATAAATTGTTGCAGCATCCTGTGGTTGGTTTATCACTTGTATTTAAGCTTGCACCCAGGAATATTATCTCTTGAGAGGGTACACGTTTTGATTTTTTCTCGTTTACGGTGTACCCTAGACAAATTAGTAATCTTTTTACAAACGCCAGATGCTTTAGTAGAATGTCTTTGGTCTCTGCATGAATAAGGCAGTCGTCCAAGTAGGGATATATCTGAATTTCTCTGTCTGCAAAATGCAATTACTGGTGCCAGGCATTTTCTGAAGCCCCTGGGCGTAGTAGATAAGCCAAAGGGCAGTGCAGAGAATTGGTAGTGCATTGAGCCAGCTATGAATCTGAGGTATCTTCTGCAAGATTGTCTGATTGAGACATGCAGGTATGCCTCCTTGAGGTCCAGTGTAACTAGCCAAGCCTTCTTGCCCAGCATGGGTAGACGTTGCTGTAGTGTTAACATTTTGAATTTTGGAACATCCAGGAAAGTATTTAGGATTGACAAGTCCAGTATTGGTCTGCAGACTTTGTCCTTTCTGGGTACTAGGAAAAGTCTTGAGTAAAATCCTTGTCCCTGTTCTTGCTGTGGTACTCTTTGAATAGCTCCCTTGTCCATGAGAGCTGCAATTTGTTTTTGTGCCTCTGCCCATTGGTTCTGTGGCAGGTCCGGCATACCTTTTGATTTTGGAAGGGGGTGAAAGTGGAACCTGTAACCCTATGAAACAATATTCAGTACCCATTTGTCCTGGGTGATTATGTGCCAATTTTTTGAGAAAAGTGCTAGTTTTCCCCCTAGGGGTGCTGCCAAAAGGTAAGTGTTTGGCATTTGTAGAGGGAAGTCATTGGGACTGTTTCCTATAAGGTTGTGATTTGTCTTCTCCTCCTTTGGGGGCTGAAGCACCCCATTGTTTAGGTCTGCAGGAGCCTTGGGGCTGAGATCTGCCTCTTGGATGCCTGTATCTGCCTCTTTGTGGCCTGTCTGACATCAGAAAGGACCAATTCTTTGAAGGCCAGTTTCTGCTAAACCTAGGTCGTTGAACCTGTAAGAAATCCTTTACTGTCTGCATTGGTTTTGCTTTATCCTCCATTTTCTTTAACACCTATTCTGCCTTAACACCAAACAAAGTAGCATGCTGTAGTGCAGCATCCAATAATTTTACTTTAACATGTTCAGGTAAACTTTGTTCTTTCAACCAAGCATGCATTTGAATGACCGAGCCTGTAACTGAGGCTCTACAAGAAGCCTCTAATGAATCAAAACCACATTGTAAAGTATGCTTTCCCACTTGTTCAGCTGCATGCAATAAGTCCTGCGTTTCTTTACTGTCAGGACTTTGAGTTTGTAACCATTTTATGTTTTAACAAGGACATGAGGTACTGTTGATATTTAAGCAAGTGAAACTGGCAATTTAAAGCCCTTACAGCTAAAGTAGCAGAAGTGTAAACTTTTTCCCCCATCTATCCAGAGCTCTGGAATCCCTATCTGAGATGACAGGATTTTTAGCAGTGGAAGCCTTAACCCCTTTAGGACTCTGAGAAATTGTTTCTGGGTCTGCAGCAGGGTTTTTGTAAAGAAATTTATGAGAGTCAGGGACCCTGTAGTACCTGTCTGGCTTGACTGGTGCAGGGGATAAAGAATCAGGAGACAGACTGGATTCAGAGAAAACATCATCAACAATATCAAGCAAATAGCCAGGGGCCTGTGCTGAGGCAATAAAAGAAAGTCTCTGAGCCTTTTCTTGGATTCTGAGTAATCCTGGCTCTCCCAATGGAAATGCTCCCTCATGGTGTGCAGGGTTTCCCCAAAATAATAATCCTCAGGCGGAGTCTGAAGGTATGGACTCTTCTGCATCAGAGTCCTCATAGGGAGGGAGAGAATATCCCTGATCAGAAGAGGAATCAGAGGAAATAGAAACCTGGTCAGAGGAATCATAGTCAGTGTCTTGCCTAGGCCTTTTGTCAGGAGGGGGATGGTAACCCCTGACAAAAGTAATAAGGTCTTCGGCCATTTTAAGCATCTGTTTCTTTGCCATGGATGACTGTTCAGTAGAATGCTGTACTTGTTTCCTTGTCTTTAATGGTGTTTTTGACTTTGCCTTGGCTGCTGTAGTGGACTTAATAGTAAGCTGTAAAGGTCTGAAAACACCCTCAGAAGCCGATGCCTGCCCAGCGGCTCCAGACCCATCTGAGGGAATAATTTCCGCAGGCCCAATACCTTGAGTTTCCACAGGCCTCGGAGTCTCCACGTGGCTGTCGGATACGGCCTGTGGCTCTGTGGTAGCGGGTGCCAGGGGCTGTGAAAGCGCCTCACTGAGAACCGGCGACTGGCCTAGAAGAGGCTTCGTCATTGGTTTTGGACCTCGAATGCCTGTCCTTTTTCTTTCTCTTTGCGTTTTTTATAAATTCCGGTCGTCGGTTGTTCTGACGGCATTATGTAGCTAAACCTTCGGCCAAAGTAATGTAAAGCAAAATCAAACAGACGTTTAATAGTGCGTTTGTTGAATCTAGCACAAAACTGACAACTAGTAACGTCGTGGTCAGGGCCTAGGCAAGGAATACAGTAAGAGTGAAAGTCCTTATGAGGTATTTGCTTCCCACAAGAAATACAATTATTAACTTTTACTGACATCGGTCTGGAGCAAGAAAAAGTTTCCCCAACGGGGTACTTAGCTATATTGAAGACTTCGGTTCTGAAACTCAATTTCGAAAATCTCAGGAGTCGGCCGACCGGCACTTGCAAACTGCTTTTGCTTCGGGCACCGCACAGCAAGAAAGACTGAAGAAAATGGCGTCGGTTGCATCTTTTATACCCCTGGTGCAATGACGTCAGGGAAGAGGCGACAGCAACCGGCGCCGGACCTAGACTTTGGAACTCTGGCCGACTGCGGGTAGCCTGCCAGCAGGATAACCCAAGTGTAATGACTGCAACAGTGAAACACGATGAACATCAAGAAGTTATGTACTCACCATAACGTTCAATGTATTTAGTCCATCTCGCCTTATAGTTTTACCCCTGGGTTCGGAACTGAACCTCGGCTCCGATTCGGCCATACTCTAGTTTGAAGTCTTCAAATGGCTCGTGGCTAAGAGGTATTGATCATGCAACAGGCCCATTTCCCACATCTTGTTTGCTGCAAGCACACACACACACACACACACACACACACACACACACACACAAAGAAAAACAACCCCAAATGAAAGGGCCACTGACACCCAGAGACTATACCCTCCAGGTCCTCAATGAGGGGGTAAAAGGGGGGGGTTAGTAAGAATGTAAGGCGAGATGGACTACATACATCAAACGTTATGGTGAGTACATAACTTCTTGATGTTATGTAGTCCAATCTCGTCTTCATTCTTACCCCTGGGACAGTGTCCCTAGCACCTTGACCTTGGGTGGCTCAGTGAAAAATACTCTAGCACTGTGGAACCAAAGGAAGATCTGCCTCTAGATACCAGATCTAATTTGTAGTGACTAATAAAAGTATGAGGTGAAGCCCATGTTGCTGAAGCACAAATATCATCCATAGACATCCTAGCCTGAAATGCAGTAGAGGTGGCCACAGATTGTGTAGAATGAGCCTTCACTTTAAAGGGTAATTCTTTGCTACTGAAACCATAAATAAATGAGATGCAATTGGAGATCCAGTGAGACAAGGTTACTTTAGAGACAGGAACCCCAAGTCTAATGTCTGAAAACGAGGCAAACAGTTGATCTGATTTCCTGAAACCATCCGTCCTATGTAAACAGAAATGCAATTGTCTATGAACATCTAGCTGATGAAACAAATTCTACCTTGTTAGAAAATTCAGGAAAAAACACAAATGGATTGGTTGATATTGACAACAGAAGCAACCTTTGGAATTGGATTGGTTCTTAAGGAGACCCTGTCTTTGTGAAACACCAAATAAGGTGGCTTAATCGATAAAGCTTGGAGCTCAGAGACCCGCCCAGCTGAAGTTATGGCTACCAACAATACTGTCTTCCATGACAAGAATTTTAGGTCACACGTTGCTGTATGCTCAAAGGGAGCTGAAGTGAGCTTCTGTAAAACAAAATTGAGGTCCCATGGCATTACTGGATCAAAGACTGGAGGTCGGAGTAACACTGTCCCTTTCAGAAAGGCCCTACAAAGCCTATGAGCCATAAGGTTGGACTCATTAGCAACGTGAAAGGTAGAAATCGCTGCCAACTGCACTTTTAATGGTTGCTGCAGCTGATCCCTGACTGAACAGTTGAGAAAGAAATTCTAATGTTGCCGAAATAGGAGCTGTATAAGGATCAATATGTCTTTCATGGGCCCAAATGGAGAATCTCTTCCACTTACTGGAATAAATCTTCCTGGTAGAAGGCTTGTGGGAAGAAGACAGAATGTGGACCACTTCCGGGGAAAAATCATGAAGCCCAACTAGGGATGGAACTAGAGCAGCCAAGCTGTCAACTTGAGGGTCTGGATGGAGGGATGGAACTGTCCTGACATATGAGTCAGCAGATCTGGATCTGGGTCCAGAATCCAGGTATCGTCCATTAGATAGGGTTGAAGGAAGGGAAACCAAATCAAACGAGGCCAGTGTGGGGCAATCAGGATCATTTTGCTTCCCAAGGATTGTGCTTTCTGAATTACCTTTGATATCAGAGAAAACGGTGGAAAGGCAAAGAAGACCGGAGGGCCAATCATGAACCAGAGCGTCCCTGGGCGTCTCCCCCTCTGGGGGGATAAGGGTGAAGTAGCTGCTGCATTTGGCATTGAGGGGGCTGGCAAATAGATCTCCGCAAGGCTGACCCCATCTGTGGAATATCTTCTCCGCAACATATTTGTTCAGGGACCACTCGTGAGGCATTAGGATAGCTCTGCTCAGCCTGTCGGCAATCACGTTGGACTTCCCCGGTATATGCGTTGCAACTAGAAAGCATTGGGAAAGACACAGCCCACTGCCAAACTCAAAGTGCCTCTCTGCAAAGGGGGTATGATTTGGTTCCTCCCTGCTTGTTCAGATACCACACCACTGACATGTTGTCCGAGTGGATTGCAATTGTCCCTAGAGGGAGAAAGCTCTGAAATGCTTGCAATGCTAATAGCACTGCTCTCATCTCCAAGACATTGATATGCAAATGGGTCTCATGATCCTGCCACATGCCTCAGACTGTCCTGCTGAGATAATGCCCCCCCCTGATCTGGGAGGCATCTGTGGTCACCGTGGCAGCTGGAGAAGATGGTACAAAAGGCTTGCCCACGTTGAGATTGCTGGCCTGAAGCCACCAGAGTAGATCCTGCTTGCACGTGTCCGTAATCAGAATACAATGGGAGAGTGGAAGATACTGTAGTGACCACTGGGCGAAAAGCAGCCACTGAAGAACCCTCATGAGTAGTCTAGCAAGGGGAACTAGCATGATCATGGCAGCCATGGTCCCCAATAACTTGAGGACCACTTTTGCCTTGACCTTACTCAATGGTAGTAAGGCGTAGACCTGCTGTTGTAGAGCCTGAATTCTCTCTTCTGGTAAAAAGGCCCTAATGACCACTGTATCTAGTTTGGCGCCGATAAACGTGACATGCTGTGAGGGCAACAAGGCAGATTCTTTCCAATTTAGAGTAATTCCTAACCTTTGGCACAGTGTAATGGTGGCGTCCCTGGTCTGTAACAGTAGATGCCTGGTGGTGGCAGAAAAGAGCCAGTCATCCAGGTACGGAAACACTTGGAATCCCTGATGTCTCAAGTGAGCCGTTACCACTGCCATGCATTTGGTGAACACCCTGGGGGCTGTGGTGAGACCAAAGGGCAGGGAGCAAAACTGAAAATGACTGGCTCCCAGCCAGAAGCGTAGATGACTCCTCGATGCCCTGTCCATCTTGATATGGTCGTAAGCATATTTGAGGTCGATGGAGCACATCCACATATCTTTCCCTAACAGGAGTATTGACTGTAAGGTGACCATGCGGAACCTGGACTTTTGTACATGTAGGTTCAATTGGCTGAGATCCAAGATGGGTCTCCGGTCCCCTGTTCTTTTCGGCACCAAAAAGAATCTGGAGTAAGTCCATAATCCTATTTGGTCTGTGGGGACAAGCTGGATGGCTCTCTTTGAAAGCAACTTTTTCATTTCTAAAGTTGCAGACTCCCTTTGACCAGGTGGAACGTCTGGAATTCTCTTGGTTGCCAGGGGAGGAGAAGAGAAGGGAATATGATAACCTCTGGAAATTATCTTTAAAACCCACTCGTCTTGGGTGACGTTTTGCGAGGCTTCTAGGAATAAAGAAATGCAACCCCCGATCGGCTCCAGAGACGCACAGTCGGGCCTCCTTTCAGGAGTGCTGGTAGGGAGAACTGCGAAAGGAATCACAGTCGCCCTGGTTATGCCGGCCTCCTCTGCCTCTAGAGCAGCATCTACCTGAATTTCCACCCCCTCCCCTGCCCCTGGAGGGGGAATCACTTTGTGGGTCCTGAAAAAACCTCTGCGACTTCCTGAACCACATTTTCCCACCCTTCTGGCCCTTGGGGTAAGGTCTAGAAGGCATGGAAAAATGGACTCCCATGGCAGACAGGGTTTTCCCCTTCCTGCTCGCACTTAGTGAGAGTGTCCTTCACCTTAGTTCCGAATAATGATGAATTGTCAAATGGGGCGTTGGTGAACGTAGACTTGAAGGCCTCCGCGAAGTTACACAGGCGCATCCAGAAGTGTCTCCTAAGAGCGACTCTGGAACCCGCCTGCCCTGCTCGCTCAGTCGGCTGCGTATGAGATCAGCCTCATGGAAGAGTTGGTAAGGGAATTTAGGGTAGACATCTGTGCATTGACCTTCTGTGCCACGGCATCAGAAACTTTACCCTGTGGAGAATCTCCTAGCCCTTTTAGGAGATCTTTCTGCAGCCTTGTAAAATGTGTCAAGTAGTTCAGCAACTGCAGAGTAAAAGGCACTGAGGTAAACACATGCTTCCCATACCTGTCCATTGTTTGGGACTAGTTAGGTGGATGGAGGATAGACTAAGTTTCAGCAAGCTCCTTCTTGGTGGCTGCTGCCACCACCATGGCATCTACTGGAACGCCTTTCATCAGATATTCCTTGTCTGTGGGCGCGGACAAAAACTTATTGGGTCTCCTACGGACCGGTTCCACAGTGTCATGAGTTTCCCACACCTTTCGACAGACGAGATCTAGTAGCTCATCGAAAGGGGGAGACACCCAAGAGGCTGAAGGTTGAGACCAGAAATCCTTCAGGAACACAGACTCCTCATCAGAAGGGGATTTGGAGGGCCAGCCACCTCTCTGCTTCAAGATCTCCAGGATATCTGAAAAATGCATCTTCAGAAGACAACTGAGGTCGGTGTCCGACGTTAGAGACTCATCCGGGGAGTCGACGTGTTTCCTCTTTTACAATCTCTTTCTGGCGAGCTCCTCAGGCAAAAACTCTGGGGAGACGTCAGAAAGTTGGGGCCACTCATGGAGGTATCCTGAGGCCTTGGGTCTCTGCTGTCCATGGATAGAGGGTGATCTGAAACTGACACCGGTGCCAGAGGGGGCAGAGTGTCAGTGCCGTAGGATACAGCTGATGACCTGACCAGCACGCTCCTCAACCTGGAAGACTGATCCCCCCAGTTCTGAAGGTCAACTAACCGTAGAAGATACGGTAGTAGCCCTCGGCACTGAGGAGATGAGGTCTGAAGCAGATGTTGGGTCCAAGCTCACCCGAGCCAAAGCACCGAGAGGAAGGCTCGGAACAGATGCAGATCAATCAGAGCCCTCCCCTTCGGGTCTGACCGGGGAACTGTGGACCCTTGACCCCATGGATGGAACAGACGGGGTTGGAGCGGAAATTGGAACAGAGAGGCCAGGCGAAGATACGGGAACTGACCCGACGGAACAGACAACTCTGGCTCTAAGTGCCGAGAAAGGCTCAAAGAAGGAACAAAAAACGATGAAGGAGCCGTGGTCTCCGGAGCAGACTGGGTCGGAGCCGAAATCAATTTGGCCAGCACCGATGACTGAAGCAGTTTCTTCACGACTATCAACGTCCTCATCAAAAAGGGACCTGGAGGATATAGTTGGAGATCTGGAGGGAGACTGACGTGAAGGAGAACCTGGTCGAACAACTGGAGACTGGCTCCGAGCCAAACTATCCGTGACCGGCTCCGAAAGGTTGGAAGCCGATACAGACTTAGTCAATACACCACCTTCTGTTGGCACCAAAGCCGATGGAGCCGAAGAAGGAGAAGCTATTCTAACAACTTTCTCTGGCAGCTCCGAAGAAACAGACGGAGCCGGAGAGCGCTTCTTAGCAGTCTTTTTGTCCTTTTTAGCTGGACAGGATATGGTACTAGAAGATTTAGCGAAGTCTTCCTCGAAGGAGTATTTAAGCAGTCCTTTCAGTATGAGCTTGTTCTTCCTCTCCTGTAGCACGTGGGGACTGAAGGAATGACAAAACAAGCAGGACTCTTGGAGGTGAATAGTCCCCCCAAGCAGTACACTCACACAGAGTGCCCATCAGTTAAAGACATTTTTTTGTTGCATTCAATACACTTCTTAAAGCCCGAAGGCCTGTGTTCCTTAGAATCTTTAGACATGCTGTATAAGGGAGTACACACACACAGACAAGCTGCAAAACCACACATACCCACAAAAAAAACTAACTGAACCCCGCGCGGGAAACTACAGCCTCTAACTAAAAAGTACAGTGGTGTACACTTACCATAAATGTAGATGTTCGAGTGTATTCACTGTTGCAGTCATTACATTTGGGTAATCTGCTGGCAGGTTGCCCTCAGTCGGCCTGATTAACAAAGTCTTGGGTCCTGCGTCAGTTGATGTCCCTTCTTCCATGACGTCAGGTCGTCAGGGGTATAAAACAAGCAGCCGATGCCATTACATCAGTTTTTCTTGCCCCAGATGTCAGGTGCCCCCCAAATGGGGAGCAAAATATATATATGTAAATATATAAGTTTAAAACACAAAAGATATACCTCCAAACAAAAGCAAATACACCCAAAAAGGCTTTTAAGCATAGTAAAAGAAAGGAGAGGTATAGTAAGAGAAAAACAGGGGGCTGGAGGGTTGGTAACCAGGACCAACAGTGAATACACTCGAACATCTACATTTATGGTAAGTGTACGCAACTGTACTATGTTCTTTGTGTTTCACTGTTGCAGTCATTACATTTGGGTAGAATCCCAAAGCTATGGCTGGGAGGATGGCTTTATACAGCATTAGGAGCAGCTACAAGGCCTTGCAGGACAGCAGTGGCAAAGCCAGCTCTGGATTTAGAGAAGAGAGGTAAATGGTACTGTTTGGTGAACGTATGAACTGAGCTCGAGTTAGCAGCTTCTAGAATGTCTCTGGTAGGAACCCCTCTGAGAAAGGCTGCAGAAGTAGATGCAGCCCTGGTGGAATGAGACCTGATCCCCTTGGGGATAGGTTTACCATGGTGCATGTAGCAGAAATTAATGCAATGGCTTATCCATTTGGAAATAGTCTGCTTTGAAATAGCTTTTCCCTCTGGTCCTGCAGCAAATGCCACCAATAGTTGCTCAGCTTTTCTTAGAGATTTCATCCTAAGTAGAATCTAAGTTGTCTGTGTACATCCAATGAATGCAGAATTTGTTCACCCTTGTTCTGTGGATTGGGGAAGAAAGTTGGCAGATGAATGGTCTGATTAAGAGCCACACTGGATACCACACCTTAGGCATGAAAGATGGATTAGTCCTGAGAGCCACCCTGTCCGGATAAAAAATAATGAAAGGCTCCACTGCCATAAGAGCCTGTAGTTCTGAAATCCTTCTAGCTGAAGTGACTGCTAAAGGAAAAGCTGTTTTCCATGAGAGAAATTTTAGGTCTGCAGTAGCAGCTGGCTCAAAAGGAGGGAGGGAGTTTTTCCAAAACAAAATTGAGGTCCCATGCAGGAGTTGGTGCTCTCCTGGGAGGTCTTAAATTTTTGGCCCCTCTGAGATACTGCTTTACCAGAGGATGAGAGAAGAGGGGAGGTTCCGTGTTGTAATGAGCTGAAATTGCAGAGGCATGGATTTTTATGGAAGAAAAGGATAGGCCCTTGTGAAGCATCTCAGTTAAGTATTGCAGAATCTGAGGAATATTGGGCAATGCTGTGCTTATTCCTTGTGCTTGGTTCCAGGCACAGAATCTTTTCCATTTGTCAGCATAAGATTTTCTAGTACTAGGCCTTCTAGCCTCCAAAATGACATCCATCACTGGTTTGCTGAGGGATGCCAAGGGTGAAATTAGTTGATTAGCCACACTGCAAGATTCAAAGTTTGGAGTGGAGTGTGCAGAATTTGGTAGTTCTGCTGAGACAGTAGATAAGGTGTTTGAGGCAGGTGCCACGGAGGAAGGTGTGACACATTGCACAGGAGTGGGTACCAGTGTTGACAAGGCCAGTCTGGAGTAATCAGAATCATTTTTGGTTTGTCCTGTTTGACTTTTAGTAGAACTTTGGAGAGCAGAGCAGAGGCAGAGGGAGAAAGGCATAGACTGATAGGTTTTTCCAGCTGAATGATAGAGCATCCACTTTCCAAGCTTTTTTGTGATGAATTCTTGTGCAGAATTTGTCCAACTGATAGTTCTGGGGTGAGGCAAAAAGTTCTATGTCTGGGTTCTCCCATTTGCGTGTCAACATGTTGAAAACTTGCGGTTCCAATTTCCATTCGTATGGGTCCATAAGATTTCTGCTTAGTTCGTCTGCCAGAGTATATAGCTTTCCTGGTAGGAATTGAGCTTGTAGTTGAATCTGATAGGTCAAGGCCGTGTTCCACAATGCCATGGCAAGTTTGCAAAGGGGGTAGGAATGTGAACCCCCCCTGCTTGTTTATGTACCACATAACTGTGGTGTTGTCTATCATTAGTTGTCCTGGATGAAGGTAGTCCTTGAAGGCTGTCAGAGCATTCTGTACAGCTAGCATCTCTTTCTGATTGATATGTAGGTGAATTTGATTTGGGCTCCATTTGCCCTGAATGCACTTCCCTGCCAGATGAGCCTCCCAAGCATAGTCTGATGCGTCTTTTGTTAGGGTTTGGGTGGCAGGGGGTGGAGTGAATGGCAGTCCCTTGTTTTGGTGGCATGCCTCTGCCCACCATAGGAACTCTAGTTGCAGGCAAGGTATAATAGGAATCATTGTTTCCAGGCTGTGACAATGTTGACTCCGTAAACTTTTTAAGTACCACTGAAGTTTCCTCATATGCAGTCTTGCATATGTTATTAGAACAATGCAGGAGGCCATGAACCCCAAGGCCAGCAGAATTTGTCTTGCAGATAGCTGGGCTTTTGTGGCCACCTGTTTGAAGTAAGTCATCGATTGAATTTGCTTTTCTGGCGTAAGGTAAGTCATCTGGGCAGTTGTAGTCAAGCTTGCACCCAGGAATGTAATTTTTTGAGAGGGTAACCAGTTGTGATTTCTTTTTGTTTATGGTGTACCCTAGACAAGTTAGAACCCTTTTTACAAATGCCAGATGCTTTAGAAGAATGTCCTTGTTTTCTGCCTGAATTAGACAATCGTCCAGGTATGGATATATTTGAATATTTCTTTGCCTGCAAAATGAAATTACTGGTGCCAGACACTTTGTGAAGACCCTGGGCGCAGTAGATAAGCCAAAGGGCAGTGCAGAGAACTGATAATGCGAGTAGCCTGCTTTGAAGCGGCGGTATCTTCTGCAAGTATCCCTGACTGGGATATGCAGGTAAGCCTCTTAAGTCTAGAGTTACCAACCAGGCATCTTTGCCTAGCATAGGTAATAACTGTTGAAGAGTCAGCATCTTGAATTTTGGAATGTCCAGAAATGTGTTTAGAGTGGATAAGTCCAGAATTGGACACCATGATTTGTCTTTTGTGGGTACCAGGAAAAGTCTGGAATAGAAACCTTGTCCACTTTCCTCTTCTGGTACTGGTTAAATAGCCCCCATGTTCTGGGCCTCTGCCCACTGATTTGGGGGCAGATCTGGCCATCTGTTTGGGATTGACAATGTGTGGAAGTGAAATCTGTATCCCTGGGACACTATATTTAAAACCCATTTGTCTTGGGTAATAAGATGCCAGTTTCGTGCATGAAGTGCTAGTTTTCTCCCCAAAGGGGGCGGCTGAGAGGTAAGTGCTTGGTGATTGTAGAGGGAAGTCATTGAGACCATTTACCATAGGGAGGTGCCTTGTTGCCTCCAGATTTGGAGATGGAGGCACCCCATTGTTTTGTTCTAAAAGTTCCTTGTGACTGAAACCTGGAGCCTTTGGAATGTCTTGATTTGACTTGTGTGGCTCTCGAGGGGACTGGAAAGGACCAGTTCTTAGTAGGCCAGTGCCTACTAAATCTTGGGAGGTTGCACTTGTAAGAAATCTTTCACAGTTTGCATAGATTTAGCTTTATCTTCTATCTTTTGTAACAATTCAGCCTTATTACCAAAGAGATGGTCCTGTTGTAAAGGACCATTCAACAACTTTGCTTTAACATGGTCAGGCAGAGTTTGCTCTTTGAGCCAAGCATGCCTTCTTAGCATAGATCCAGTTACATCAGCCCTGCAAGAAGGCCTCTAAGTAATCAAAACCACATTGCAAAGTATGTTTTCCAACTTGTTCAGCTGAATGCAATAAATCCTGCAATTCTTTATTTTCCACACAGTCAGAGATTAACATCATTTTCTGTTTAAGTAGTCCCATGATATGCTGCTATTTAAGCATATGAAAGTGACAGTTTAAAGCCCCGATTGCCAAGGTTGCAGACGTGTAAACCTTCTTACCCTATCTATCCAGCGTGCTGGAGTCTCTATCAGAAGGGGTAGGATTTTTGGGACTAGAGGCCTTAATGCCCTTGGGACCCTGAGAAACGGTTTCAGGATCAGCAATAGGGTTTTGGAAAAGGAGTTTGTGGGAGTCAGGAACCCTGTAGTATCTGTCTGGCTTACAAGGAGCCGGAGGCAGAGAATCAGGAGTCATACTAGATTCTGAAAATACATCAACAATGTCTAGAACAGGAGGTATAGCCAAAGGCCAATGCTGAGGAAGTAGAAGAAAATCCCTAAGTCTCTTTTTAGATTCAGAGAAATCCTGACTTTCTCAGTGGAAATGTTCCCTTAAGGCTTGTAAAGTTTCCCCAAAAGAAAAATCCTCAGGGGTACAGGCAGAATGGATGGAATCCTCTGCATCAGAGTCCTCATAAGTAGGAATAGACAAATCCTGTTCATTAGAAGAGTCAGAAGAAATAGAATCATGTTCAGAAGATTCATAATCAGTGTCTTGCCAAGGCCTCTTAGAAGGAGGGGATTGGCTAGCCCTGATCAGAGTAATTAAATCTTCAGCCATTTTGATCATTTGTTTTTTAGGCATAGGGGCCTGCACATGTGGCCCAGGCGTCGGTTTTTTAGACAGATTTAGATTTTGGCCTTAGGTCTGAAGATGGCGTCAGTCTAATATACAAATCTATAGGCCTGAAAACACCCTCAGAAGCCAGTGCCTGCACAGCGGCTCCAGACCCATCTAAGGTAGAGACATCTGCGGGTTCCATAATTGAAGCATCTCGCGGCATACCAGACTCTGAATGGGTCTCAGTAGAGGCCTGTCAGAGTTAGCGGGCATCAGGGACTGCGAAAGCGCTTCACTGAGTACCGGCGACTGGCTTAGGAGATGTGTCATCGGTTTTGGACCTAGACAGTCTCTTTCTTTGCTTTCTTTAGGTATTCCAGTAGTCGGATTGCTAACTGACGACATTTCTGGATAGTTAAATCTTGAGCCATAGAAGCAAAAATATAGAGACGTTTAATCGTGCGTTGATTAAATTTAGCACAAAACCGACAGCAAGGCACATTGTGGTCAGGGCCTAAGGCAAGGAATACAGTACAAATGAAAATCCTTATGAGGTATTTGCTTCCCACAAGTAATGCAATTAACTTTTACTGACAGCGGTAAGGAGCAAGAAAAAGTTTCCCCAACGGGGTACTTAGCTTTTAGTTGAAGACTTCGGTTCTGAAACTCGAAAATGAAAATTTCACGAGTCGGCCAACCGGCACTTGCAAACTGCTTCTGCTTCGGGCACCGCGCTGCAAGAAAGACTGATGTAATGGCGTCAGCTGCATGTTTTATACTCCTGATGACCTGACATCATGGAAGAAGGGACAGCAACCGACGCAGGACCCACGACTTTGTTAATCAGGCCGACTGAGGGCAACCTGCCAGCAGATTACCCAAATGTAATGACTGCAACAGTGAAACACGAAGAACATCGGCCTACTAACGGACAGGAACAGAAAACTACAGGGAGGACTAGGTCCTCTAATTTAAACAGGCCTAGCCCAGGTAAAATAAAGGCAGGATAACCCCACTATCAAACGACAAAGACACCAAACAAGTTACAAGTAACAGAAGCACAACTCAAAAAGACCACACGCAAAACAATGGGGAGGACTAGGTCCTCTAACTGAAATAGGCCTAGCCCGTGGGAAGAAAGGGAGTGGACGGGATACCAAAAAACGACCAATGAAAAAGGCCACACAACCAGCCTAGAGAGAGAGAGACACACACACGATAGCTATGAAAATAGCCTTTTTAGATCAACAATATCCAAACATTTTAGAAAAAAGTATACTTAGCCATGGCCAAAAGCGAGACCACGTCTGAGCGTAACGAGTGGGAAACGAGATCTGGGAAAAGGGCCTGTTGCATGATGGGATACCTCTTAGCCAAGAGCCAACTGAAGACTTCGAGCTAGAGTATGGCCAGGTCGGAGCCAAGGTTCGGCTCCGAACCCAGGGGTAAGAATGAAGGTGAGATTGGACTACATAACATCCATAGTTGCCTGGGCCAGAAGGGAGTCACCACAATGACCTTAAGGATTTCCTTCTGAATTATCAGAAGTACCCTGGCTATCAATGGAAAGGGTGGAAAAGCATACAGGAACATTCCTGTCCACGGAAAAGAAAAGACATCTGTCTTTCAGGCTTTCTTGTATGGAGTCCTGTAACAGAATATTGCCAGTTGAATGTTGAGAGAAGAGGCAAAGAGGTATATTTGAGGAATTCCTCACAGATGGATTCAATTTTGGGAGACCACTTGATTTAGTTTCCATTTGTGAAGGTATGCCCTGGTCTTGTTCAGCTTGTCTACTACACAGTTTTCCTCTGACAGAATGTAGGATGCCTCTACAGTAAGATTGTGCTGTGAAGCTATATCCCAAGCTAACATGGCTAGTCTGTAATAAGGATATGACCTGATTACCCCTTGTACAACATAACTGTGATATTGTCTGTAACCACTTGTGGGAGGTCCCTGGGACCAAAGATGTTTCAGAGAGTTGACTGCATTGATCAGCGCAAGCTTTTCCTTGATATTAATGTGCTTGCATCTGTCCTTGTGTCCCACAACCCATGCATTTTACTCCTCCAGAAACTGCACTCCAGTCTGAAGCACCTGTGGTGACAAAGTCTGGATGAATAGGGATGTGATTATTACAATTTTTTTAAGCCTAGTGTTACCAAGAAACTTGAAAGAAGAGGTAACAGGTTATAAAGTGAGAATTTTGAATTAGGGCACTATCACAGACATGTTTAGGAAAGAAAGATCCAGAACTGGTCTCCAAGTATGTTTTTTCTTTAGCACAAGGAACATCCTTGAATAAAAAAATCTAATCTTCCCAATCAGGGAAGGAGGAACTGGTTCTATCACTCTTCGGACAGCATGTGAAGAACCTACGGAAACAAGACAGTCTGATCTGGAGGATGAGGAATGGCCACCTGGAAAGGAGGAATTTCCTCCCACTGTCATCTGTAACCCTGATAAATGATTTTCAGTACCCATTTGTCTGAAACAATCTGATGTCAAAGAGAAAAATGAAGATTCAAACATTCTGGCAGGAAAAAAAGGGCCATGGTGGGAGGGGATCACAAGGCCTCTAACAGTTTACACTTGTTGGACTATGTTTGGTTTTGGGAGCTATGACACTTCTTTTTGGATCCCTTGCCATTTCTTCTTAAACATCAGTTTACCTGAATTTTTTGAGACTACCCTTTTTTGACAAAATTGGACGAAGACATAAAAAAATCCCTTGGACAATTTGGAAAAGGAGGGCTGAAAAAGATTAACTGGATCAGCTTGCCCCTTTCATCACACATTTTAATCACCTCTGCAGCTAAGAGGGACAAACACCATCTCTAGCCAAAGAAAAAATTTAAATCTTATTTTTAACATCTAGGAGGTTCTGAGAATGCAGCCATGCAAACCTGTTCAAAACAGGCCCAGTGGCCATAACCCTGGAAGTAGTATCAACAAGGTTGTACCTATGCAATAGAAGAAACCAAGTTATTTAAAGCAGAGTTTTCTTCACAAGAAGAAACTGCAGATATACCATTCCTCAAACTTTCACAATTTGTCAGAACAAACTTAACATATGAGCCTGAGATTTCAAAATTCTGAAAAATCAAAGCTGCAGAAGTATACACTTTTCCCCATACCCATCAACAATTTTCCAATCAGTAGGATTGGAATTCACTAAGTGCTTAGCAGCAGTGGGATCAACTAAAGGTCTAGCTGCTGGGTCAGATTTGGGAATAGTGTACAAAAGACTGAAGAATTTTATACATCCTACTTGTCTTTTGGGAAGCTGGCTAACTATCAAGAAAATTGAAGGTAGTAAGATGCATCCTTTAAAGCAGCTAGAACAGGCGCAATGGGTGTAGGTTCAGTAAAATCCTTCTGTGACAGCTCAGAGTATTTTCTGAGGGAGTCAAAAACCTCAGTGTTCTTTGAATGAAAACACTAGCACATTCTAGCAATAGTCTGGGAGGAAGAGAACCCCCCCCAAAGGAATAATCAGAAATTGAGCTCTCCTCTGAGTCTGAATCAGAAATTTGAGGGGGAAAAAAAAAACTATATCCATCCCTATATCTTCCTATTCAGACAGAGTCTCAATTCTAAGAAATGAAGAATCCCTCTTTCTTTTGCCAGAAACCACTTTACAAGAAGGATCAGCAGCCTGCATTAAAGCCTGAGCCAGATCTAGTAAACGACTCGTATCCAAGAGGAGGAGTAGATACATGCCTGTTTAATGTGTTATTAATAGCAGCAGCTGCTTCCCCAGAGATGGGCACAGAATTCTAACACAAAAGGGAAATCTTCCCTGCTCCCTCTCCCAGGACAGACAGGAGTCTCTCTCTCTCTTGTCCACTGAGGGGCCCCCAACAACTACAGAGGAAGTGGCCATTTACGAGTCCATAGTGCCATAGGTGCTACACCAAAGGGATCTGGGGTAAAAGATGTGTGGTCTAAGGTACAAAAAATGGACACAGCCGAGTCACCCACCTGTGACTGAGGCAAACAGCTAACCTGCTGTGATGGTAAAGGCTGTTTGCTTAACTTTTTCTTTTTGTGGCTGGAAAGATGACCAACTGTGAGACTGAATCTATTCATGGTCAAGCTGAAATGGTCCCTCTATCCTGAGGATGATGAGCAACAAACGCCAGTAAAAACTACCAGTCCACACAAATTACTTTTTTGACAGAAAGCACACAATAAAAAGCATTTTCAATTATTGCACCCCCACAATTGAAAAATAATCACAGTTTTTCCACAAAAAATATTTTATCAGTATGTTAACCCTACTTTTAAATTGAAAAAAAAAGAGTGCTCTGTTTAAAAGTATGTTACAATTGCAAGACAATTCATTACAAGAAAAAAAAAAAAAAAATCAGTAAAAAGAAAATGGAAGTTTTTTTTTCCCCAGAAGGAACTTACCTGCACAGCTACAGAAAGCACAAGCTGATCGTTGAGCCTAACAAGCCTCAGACTAAAGAAGTCTTTGGCCGCAGGAAAGCATTTAAGGGCTTTGCACCCAAACTTGTCTTTTAGCCAAATCAGCTCAAGCTGCTTGACAGTTTTGGTGCGTTGAAGGTGCCCTGAAGCTTTGGAAAGTGTCAGTATGTTATATCCTTGGCAGGCTATAACTCATATAGCTAAGGCTACTACAGCAGTGATCAATACAACATCCGGGCTGTAGTCTCTCAAAGTCCAGCTTCTGACGAACATTCTAACAATTTTCTAAGTTATGACCTTATCATACCCATTGCTGAAACATACAGCGACAGTCGGCCCAGGGCCACAATTAACAACAGAACTGGGACAGAAATAAGGACCACACAGGCTCTTAACCTGATACTCACGCAGACGGAAATTAAACCCTTCCATTGCCCGGTCCAGAATACAACAGTACAAATGGAGTACAGTCAAAACAGAGGGGTCTCGCAGAGCACCAGGTCTCTGATTACCAGATTTGAGAGACTGACTAAAACCTACAAAAACCTGGAGCATGACAACTTCTATCTGGAAAGGTGTTTAGAGCTGGATATAGTCCCACAGGGTCTCAGATGTAACAAATTTCCTAACAGGACCACTCCAAACTCTCAGCATCACAAAGAACTGGTCAAAATAAATAATGACTCTGGGTTAGCAGCTATCAAAGCACTCATCCAAAGTAATACTGAGAGTATGGCCACCTACAAGTCTCAAACAGATGATCTGCAAACACGCATCCTGCAGGATCCCACATTTATTGACTTTGCGGATATGTGGGACAATGTACCGCACAAAATTACTAGGCATGTGGCGACACTGATTGAACGCAAGAAAGGCAAACTGCTTAGGGACATTAAACAATATGACGAAGGAAAAGCATACCCAATCAGGCCCACACGCTCCTTAAACACACGGAGAAGGCCAGACAGATATCCCACAACCAATCCGTTGTCCACAACCGAACTAAGGCCTACGACTACAAGAACCCACAAATGGACCCAACACACCAGAGGTGGATAGACTCCTCATCACATCCAGCCCACTAGCAGGGAGTAGTTCCCAGATGATAGTACATACTCCTCCTAGGGGACAGCCAAGACCAGAAATGCCTCTCCAGAATCAGCCAAAACAGAGAGATCCAGACACCCGTGAACGTGACCACCATGACAACGAGGACAACAACAATACAAACCGCAGGACACCGACAGTGCAATCAATCAAGGAGGGTTTTATCAGACCCCACCAATAAACGACCAGTCTTCCAACAACAACACAAGTGGCAACAACAATGTTTTTTTATCTTCAGCAGGACTCACAACCAGAACTAGGACATATACCAGGTTCAGACCTGGGGGTAATGAATGAAACTGGAACCACAACACCAACAATATTGAGGGAAGGAGGGGGAACAACAATCACAAGGGAAGAAGGAGAGGGAACGGGATACAGTACTACTATTACTGGGATGGACCACCCTGATCACCCTCCCCATTCACTGATACCAGCACCTGATAGCACTGACTTCAGGTTTCCAGCAGGGGTAGGTGACATCTTTAACCTCACCAAACGAGTTTTCTCGGAAAGCCATCATAAGGTACTGAAGAAAGGCTTTTCTTTCATCCCGGCGCAGAGAGCCAACACGGCGGATGTTATCCTGGACCTCAAGTGCTACCTGAGAAAGTTACAACTAAAATTAGATATACAACAATATGAAGAAGAAGATGATGAAGAAAGCTCGGAAGATAACAGACCCCTTACCATGAAGAGCCTGTACACTCCTGCACTCTCCAACACACTGAGCCTCTTTGCAAGTACCTGTGAAAGGGATATCAGGAAACTCCTTTCTGATAAGCCCTCGGCAAAGTGGCACAGCCTGAACAGGGAAGAAAGACAGACTTGGAAGGAACCGAGTCAGGACAAATCCCTACGGATCATGAAGGCTGACAAGGGATCCGGGATAGTAGTGATGAAGCAGGAGAGATATATCCAAACACTTGAAGCATCCCGCATGAATAACCAGTTCTACAAAAAGGTCAATATCAACCAGGTACAACAAAACTTTAAACAAATTGACAACCTACTACTGGAACTGTACCTCAGGGATGAGATCTCTCAAGACGAAAAAGACTTCATGCAGGTCATGACACACAGCCTTGAAAAATTTTTTGGAATCCCCAAGGTTCACACGAACCCTGAAAATCCACCTTTCCGCCACGTGGTATCGAACCGAAGGACAAAAACAGAAAAGATTTCACAATACGTGGACCACATCCTTAACCCCATTGTACAGAACAGCAAATACTACACCAAGGACTGGTCATCCTAGATGTAGAAGCACTCTATACAAACATTCCCCACACCAAAGGACTGACCCTCACCAGACAGTACCTGAACAGGGACTCCAACCTAACCGGGACTAAGATTAATATTGTATTCAGGTTAACAGAAGCAGTATTAAGAAATAACTTCTTTCAATTAAACGGGAAGATTTACACCAACAAAAAGGGGTAGCCATGGGGTCCAAAATGACCCGGGCATATGCAAACTTAGTCCTCAGTGCCTAGGAAATGGATAAGGTTGAATCACTGCCCAGGTTCAACAACACCATAATGTACAGGCGTTATATTGATGACGTCTTTTTTGTCTGGAAGGGGGACAGACTTTCTCTGAGCAATTTTCTGGAAACCCTTTTCCAGAGTCTGGGCTTCCTGACCCTCACGGTACGACATATCGGAACCACCATTTAATTCATGGATATCCACCTCACTATAGACCCGGAAAGTGGACAGTTTGACTCCAACATCTACCGCAAGCCCACTTTCTGGAATAACTATCTAGAGTTCAGCAGCCAGCATCCCCATTTCATGAAAAAGAATATTGTAAAAGGACAATTCATCCGGTTATCCAGACTCATTTTTAGGGACGAGGTTTTCATCAAGGAAAGTTTTTACCTCAGAAACTTGTTCTTACAAAGAAAATACCCAGAGTATTTAGTGGACAACCTGTTCCAAGAGATCATACAGCACAGACACTCCAGGTACCCACCAATCCTGGAAAAGGGATTCACAGCAAGGGCACAGAATGGACCGAACAAAAAGGACTGGGTGTGAAGTTTCCCCCTTCCAATTTCCACAGATATGTTTGGAATCAGAGGGATCCTCACCAATAAATGGGACATCTTGGGAGGAGAAAAAGGTCTGAAAGTTATT